>NW_027456053.1:0-26110 GCF_040206685.1 Ascaphus truei | reverse complement strand
CGTGCACTCAGCAGGGAGAGGAGCGAGCGTGCACTCAGCAGGGAGAGGAGCGAGCGTGCACTCAGCAGGGAGAGGAGCGAGCGAGCGTGCACTCAGCAGGGAGAGGAGCGAGCGTGCACTCAGCAGGGAGAGGAGCGAGCGTGCACTCAGCAGGGAGAGGAGCCACAATGGGTGTATAAGTGACTGTGGGACAGTAGCCGTGAGGGCAGGATTTTGGGATGCTTGATTTGTGGGGTGAGTTTTAAGGTTAGTCAGTGTTAAATGAAAAGGTTAACACCATTTACAGGGGAAGAGATGGCAGGGAGGCGTGGGTGAGAGCAGGTGTGTATGTCTGGGTTCGGGCTTAGGGAAGATCCCCAGCAGCAGGAAGGGGGAGATAGAGGGTGTGAATAGAGGATTTGTGTGGGTGCTTTTTATTGAGGGGTAAAGAAGTTGTTGGAGAGAGGTGTATAAATAATGGTGCAGTGGGGAGTGGGGAAGTTGGAGAGAACAGAGACATTCACACAGGAGTGAGGAAACAGTAAACAGAAAAAGCAGTAGGGAGGGCATAGTGAGATGCAGGACGAGAGGGCATAGTGAGATGCAGGAGGAGAGGGCACAGTGAGACGCAGGAGGAGAGGGCATAGTGAGATGCAGGAGGAGAGGGCATAGTGAGATGCAGGAGGAGAGGGCATAGTGAGATACAGGAGGAGAGGGCATAGTGAGATGCAGGAGGAGAGGGCACAGTGAGATGCAGGAGGGAGGGCACAGTGAGATGCAGGAGGAGAGGGCATAGTGAGATGCAGGAGGAGAGGGCATAGTGAGATGCAGGAGGAGAGGGCACAGTGAGATGCAGGAGGGAGGGCATAGTGAGATGCAGGAGGAGAGGGCACAGTGAAATACAGGAGGAGAGGGCATAGTGAGATGCAGGAGGAGAGGGCACAGTGAGATGCAGGAGGGAGGGCATAGTGAGATGCAGGAGGAGAGGGCACAGTGAAATACAGGAGGGAGGGCATAGTGAGATGCAGGAGGAGAGGCATAGTGAGATGCAGGAGGGAGGGCATTGTGAGATGCAGGAGGAGAGGGCACAGTGAAATACAGGAGGGAGGGCATAGTGAGATGCAGGAGGAGAGGGCATAGTGAGATGCAGGAGGAGAGGGCACAGTGAGACGCAGGAGGAGAGGGCACAGTGAGACGCAGGAGGAGAGGGCACAGTGAGATGCAGGAGGAGAGGGCATAGTGAGATGCAGGAGGAGAGGGCATAGTGAGATGCAGGAGGAGAGGGCACAGTGAGATGCAGGAGGAGAGAGTTCACAGGTACTGGAGGATAGGAAGACTTGAATGTTACACGTTGATGTTACACAGCCATATGGCTCACAGCCAAGGTATCCTGCCTTAATTATTCTAAAACACAGCCACTTGACTAACAATTAAGGGAGGGGTCTGCCTAATCAACTCAGGCACACCAAATTGTTAATTACATTTTAGGATCTTGCAAATTGATTAAAGGAGACATACCAATTAATACATTTAAAAATCTGTAGCAAATGACAGTAGAATCCAGCTCACACATAGCAATTAATAAATAGCAGCTCACACATAGCAATTAATAAATAGCAGCTCACACATAGCAATTAATAAATAGCAGCTCACACATAGCAATTAATAAATAGCAGCTCACACAAAGCAATTAATAAATAGCAGCTCACACAAAGCAATTAATAAATAGCAGCTCACACATAGCAATTAATAAATAGCAGAGGGCACTTCAGGTCAGATAAGAGGGGAAGGGCCGAGAGGTGGATGCCACCCGGACTCTCAGCACACGCACACACGCACACACGCACGCACACAGGGTGTACGGGGGCCTTATATACCCGGCAGTATAAAGGACTTCAGGACACGTCTGGAAAAGCCAGGCATGAAGGCAGCCATCTTTATTTCATCCCCAGACATCCCATTGTGTTATATACTGCTTTAGGCGGGCATCGGGCCATTAGGCGGGCATCGGGCAAGAGGGGGTGACTGGCACTGCTGCTGCCCGCGTTATAAACACGTTTCCTTGGTATTTTTCTAGTTCCGTATGTATACACCACAACACAGGGTTAAAGGCAGCAACTATTAAAGTAAGCTGAGCTCCTGTCCCGCAGAGCTTGCAATTCAATGGCTTCGTGCCCGAGCACAGTGTGCTGGCACGGTGCGCATGTCCTGTTTGCTGCAGAGAGCAGGATGTAAGCGAGTTATTGTATGAGCAGGAACCTATTCCTCTCGTTCTCGCAGCACCCTCCCCCCTCCCCGGGCAGGAGCCAGGCACCTTAGGGACACCCCCCCCCCTACAGCACAGCACCCTCCCCCCTCCCCGGGCAGGAGCCAGGCACCTTAGGGACACCCCCCCCCCTACAGCGCAGCACCCTCCCCCCTCCCCGGGCAGGAGCCAGGCACCTCAGGGACACCCCCCCCCTACAGCACAGCACCCCCCCTCCCCGGGCAGGAACCAGGCACCTCTGGGACACCCCCCCCCCCCTACAGCGCAGCACCCCTCCTCCCCAGGCAGGAGCCAGGCACCTCAGGGACACCCCCCCCTACAGCGCAGCACCCTCCCCCCTCCCCGGGCAGGAGCCAGGCACCTCTGGGACACCCCCCCCCTACAGCGCAGCACCCCCCCCTCCCCAGGCAGGAGCCAGGCACCTCAGGGACACCCCCCCTACAGCGCAGCACCCTCCCCCCTCCCCGGGCAGGAGCCAGGCACCTCAGGGACACCCCCCCCCCTACAGCGCAGCACCCCCCCTCCCCGGGCAGGAGCCAGGCACCCCAGGGACACCCCCTCTACAGCGCAGCACCCTCCGCCCTCCCCGGGCAGGAGCCAGGCACCTCAGGGACACCCCCCACCCTACAGCGCAGCACCCCCCTCCCCGGGCAGGAGCCAGGCACCTCAGGGACACCCCCCCTACAGCGCAGCACCCTCCCCCCTCCCCGGGCAGGAGCCAGGCACCTCAGGGACACAAACCCCCCTACAGCGCAGCACCCTCCCCCCTCCCCGGGCAGGAGCCAGGCACCTCAGGGGCACACACCCCCCTACAGCGCAGCACCCTCCCCCCTCCCCGGGCAGGAGCCAGGCACCTCAGGGACACACACCCCCCTACAGCGCGGCACCCTCCCCCCTCCCCGGGCAGGAGCCAGGCACCTCAGGGACACCCCCCCCCTACAGCGCAGCACCCTCCCCCCTCCCCGGGCAGGAGCCAGGCACCTCAGGGACACCCCCCCCCCCTACAGCGCGGCACCCTCCCCCCTCCCCGGGCAGGAGCCAGGCACCTCAGGGACACCCCCCCCTACTGCGCGGCACCCTCCCCCCCTCCCCGGGCAGGAGCCAGGCACCCCAGGGACACACACCCCCCTACTGCGCGGCACCCTCCCCCCCCTCCCCGGGCAGGAGCCAGGCACCTCAGGGACACCCCCCCCCCTACAGCGCAGCACCCTCCCCCCTCCCCGGGCAGGAGCCAGGCACCTCAGGGACACACACCCCCCTACAGCGCGGCACCCTCCCCCCTCCCCGGGCAGGAGCCAGGCACCTCAGGGACACCCCCCCCCTACAGCGCAGCACCCTCCCCCCTCCCCGGGCAGGAGCCAGGCACCTCAGGGACACCCCCCCCCCCTACAGCGCGGCACCCTCCCCCCTCCCCGGGCAGGAGCCAGGCACCTCAGGGACACCCCCCCCTACTGCGCGGCACCCTCCCCCCTCCCCGGGCAGGAGCCAGGCACCCCAGGGACATACACCCCCCTACTGCGCGGCACCCTCCCCCCCTCCCCGGGCAGGAGCCAGGCACCCCAGGGACACACACCCTCCTACTGCGCGGCACCCTCCCCCCTCCCCGGGCAGGAGCCAGGCACCTCAGGGACACACACCCCCCTACTGCGCGGCACCCTCCCCGGGCAGGAGCCAGGCACCCCAGGGACACCCCCCCCCTACTGCGCAGCACCCTCCCCCTCCCCGGGCAGGAGCCAGGCACCCCAGGGACACACACCCCCCTACTGCGCGGCACCCTCCCCCCTCCCCGGGCAGGAGCCAGGCACCTCAGGGACACACACCCCCCTACTGCGCGGCACCCTCCCCCCTCCCCGGGCAGGAGCCAGGCACCCCAGGGACACACACACCCCTACTGCGCGGCACCCTCCCCCCTCCCCGGGCAGGAGCCAGGCACCTCAGGGACACACACCCCCCTACAGCGCAGCACCCTCCCCCCTCCCCGGGCAGGAGCCAGGCACCTCAGGACACCCCCCCCCCTACTGCGCGGCACCCTCCCCCCTCCCCGGGCAGGAGCCAGGCACCTCAGGGACACACACCCCCCTACTGCGCGGCACCCTCCCCCCTCCCCGGGCAGGAGCCAGGCACCTCAGGGACACACACCCCCCTACAGCGCGGCACCCTCCCCCCTCCCCGGGCAGTAGCCAGGCACCTCAGGGACACACACCCCCCTACTGCGCGGCACCCTCCCCCCTCCCCGGGCAGTAGCCAGGCACCTCAGGGACACACACCCCCCTACTGCGCGGCACCCTCCCCCCTCCCCGGGCAGTAGCCAGGCACCTCAGGGACACACACCCCCCTACTGCGCGGCACCCTCCCCCCCTCCCCGGGCAGTAGCCAGGCACCTCAGGGACACACACCCCCCTACTGCGCGGCGAGACACCCACAGATCGGGACCTGTCACTCAGGGCCGAGCCTGTAGTGTACGAGAGCAAACCCTATAATAGCTTTAGTCCGGTGTGGCCCTATAGTGGAACCCTAAATCCAAGGCCTTCCTGTGGCCCCCGGACACTGTGTCCCACAAGAGCTGACCCTTCCAGCGCGGAGTGACCACTACACAGATATAGGGGACAAGTGAGCAATGGGTCTGTCCTTCCCACTGCAGGGTGACCCCCACAACCCTACACCTCAGTGACAGGGTCAGGAGAGACCTATAACCCAGCCTGTCCTGTCTCTGCAAACCCAGCCTGTCCTGTCTCTGCAAACCCAGCCTGTCCTGTCTCTGCATGGTGACATAGTGACAGGAGAGACCTATAACCCAGCCTGTCCTGTCTCTGCAAACCCAGCCTGTCCTGTCTCTGCATGGTGACATAGTGACTGGAGAGACCTATAACCCAGCCTGTCCTGTCTCTGCAAACCCAGCCTGTCCTGTCTCTGCATGGTGACATAGTGACTGGAGAGACCTATAACCCAGCCTGTCCTGTCTCTGCATGGTGACATAGGGACGCAGTGACAGGAGAGACCTATAACCCAGCCTGTCCTGTCTCTGCATGGTGACATAGGGACGCAGTGACAGGAGAGACCTATAACCCACCCTGTCCTGTCTCTGCAAACCCAGCCTGTCCTGTCTCTGCATGGTGACATAGTGACTGGAGAGACCTATAACCCACCCTGTCCTGTCTCTGCATAGTGACAGTGACGCAGTGACAGGAGAGACCTATAACCCAGCCTGTCCTGTCTCTGCATGGTGACACAGTGACAGGAGAAACCTATAACCCAGCCTGTCCTGTCTCTGCAAACCCAGCCTGTCCTGTCTCTGCATGGTGACATAGTGACAGGAGAGACCTATAACCCAGCCTGTCCCGTCTCTGCAAACCCAGCCTGTCCTGTCTCTGCATGGTGACACAGTGACAGGAGAAACCTATAACCCAGCCTGTCCTGTCTCTGCAAACCCAGCCTGTCCTGTCTCTGCAAACCCAGCCTGTCCTGTCTCTGCAAACCCACCCTGTCCTGTCTCTGCATGGTGACATAGGGACGCAGTGACAGGAGAGACCTATAACCCAGCCTGTCCTGTCTCTGCATGGTGACACAGTGACAGGAGAAACCTATAACCCAGCCTGTCCTGTCTCTGCAAACCCAGCATGTCCTGTCTCTGCAAACCCACCCTGTCCTGTCTCTGCATGGTGACATAGGGACGCAGTGACAGGAGAGACCTATAACCCAGCCTGTCCTGTCTCTGCATGGTGACACAGTGACAGGAGAAACCTATAACCCAGCCTGTCCTGTCTCTGCAAACCCAGCCTGTCCTGTCTCTGCAAACCCAGCCTGTCCTGTCTCTGCATGGTGACACAGTGACAGGAGAAACCTATAACCCAGCCTGTCCTGTCTCTGCAAACTCAGCCTGTCCTCTCTCTGCAAACCCAGCCTGTCCTGTCTCTGCATGGTGACATAGTGACAGGAGAGACCTATAACCCAGCCTGTCCCGTCTCTGCAAACCCAGCCTGTCCTGTCTCTGCATGGTGACATAGGGACACAGTGACAGGAGAGACCTATAACGCAGCCTGTCCTGTCTCTGCATGGTGACACAGTGACAGGAGACCTATAACCCAGCCTGTCCTGTCTCTGCATGGTGACACAGTGACAGGAGAAACCTATAACCCAGCCTGTCCTGTCTCTGCAAACTCAGCCTGTCCTGTCTCTGCAAACCCAGCCTGTCCTGTCTCTGCATGGTGACATAGGGACGCAGTGACAGGAGAGCCCTATAACCCAGCCTGTCCTGTCTCTGCATGGTGACATAGGGACACAGTGACAGGAGAGACCTATAACCCAGCCTGTCCTGTCTGCATGGTGACAGTGACACAGTGACAGGAGAGACCTATAACCCAGCCTGTCCTGTCTCTGCAAACCCAGCCTGTCCTGTCTCTGCATGGTGACACAGTGACGCAGTGACAGGAGACCTATAACCCAGCATGTCCTGTCTCTGCAAACCCAGCCTGTCCTGTCTCTGCATGGTGACATAGTGACGCAGTGACAGGAGAGACCTATAACCCAGCCTGTCCCGTCTCTGCATGGTGACAGTGACACAGTGACAGGAGAGACCTATAACCCAGCCTGTCCTGTCTCTGCAAACCCAGCCTGTCCTGTCTCTGCATGGTGACACAGTGACGCAGTGACAGGAGACCTATAACCCAGCCTGTCCCGTCTCTGCATGGTGACAGTGACACAGTGACAGGAGAGACCTATAACCCAGCCTGTCCTGTCTCTGCAAATCCAGCCTGTCCTGTCTCTGCATGGTGACACAGTGACGCAGTGACAGGAGACCTATAACCCAGCATGTCCTGTCTCTGCATGGTGACAGTGACAGGAGAGACCTATAACCCAGCCTGTCCCGTCTCTGCATGGTGACAGTGACACAGTGACAGGAGAGACCTATAACCCAGCCTGTCCCGTCTCTGCATGGTGACAGTGACACAGTGACAGGAGAGACCTATAACCCAGCCTGTCCTGTCTCTGCATGGTGACACAGTGACAGGAGAAACCTATAACCCAGCCTGTCCTGTCTCTGCAAACCCAGCCTGTCCTGTCTCTGCATGGTGACACAGTGACGCAGTGACAGGAGACCTATAACCCAGCATGTCCGGTCTCTGCAAACCCAGCCTGTCCTGTCTCTGCATGGTGACATAGTGACGCAGTGACAGGAGAGACCTATAACCCAGCCTGTCCCGTCTCTGCATGGTGACAGTGACACAGTGACAGGAGAGACCTATAACCCAGCCTGTCCTGTCTCTGCAAACCCAGCCTGTCCTGTCTCTGCATGGTGACACAGTGACGCAGTGACAGGAGACCTATAACCCAGCCTGTCCCGTCTCTGCATGGTGACAGTGACACAGTGACAGGAGAGATCTATAACCCAGCCTGTCCTGTCTCTGCAAATCCAGCCTGTCCTGTCTCTGCATGGTGACACAGTGACGCAGTGACAGGAGACCTATAACCCAGCATGTCCTGTCTCTGCATGGTGACAGTGACAGGAGAGACCTATAACCCAGCCTGTCCCGTCTCTGCATGGTGACAGTGACACAGTGACAGGAGAGACCTATAACCCAGCCTGTCCCGTCTCTGCATGGTGACAGTGACACAGTGACAGGAGAGACCTATAACCCAGCCTGTCCTGTCTCTGCATGGTGACACAGTGACACAGTGACAGGAGAGACCTATAACCCAGCCTGTCCTGTCTCTGCATGGTGACACAGTGACAGGAGACCTATCACATGTCAGACAATGTCACAAGATAATGTTACACTCTGGGGTTTGCAGTTATACCACAGGAGGAAGTGGACACATTGCAGACCACGGAGACACTGGTGTAAAGGGCACAGCACGCGGTGTGACACGCAGCACGCGGTGTGACACGCAGCACGCGGTGTGACATGCAGCACGCGGTGTGACACGCAGCACGCGGTGTGACACGCAGCACACGGTGTGACACGCAGCACGCGGTGTGACACGCAGCACACGGTGTGACACGCAGCACGCGGTGTGACACGCAGCACGCGGTGTGACACGCAGCACGCGGTGTGACACGCAGCGCACGATGTGACACGCAGCGCACGATGTGACACGCAGCACGCGGTGTGACACGCAGCACACGGTGTGACACGCAGCGCATGGTGTGACACGCAGCACGCGGTGTGACAAGCAGCACATGTGTGACACGCAGCACGCGGTGTGACACGCAGCACGCGGTGTGACACGCAGCACATGTGTGACACGCAGCACGCGGTGTGACACGCAGCACGCGGTGTGACACACAGCACACGGTGTAACACGCAGCACGCGGTGTGACACGCAGAACATGATGTGACACGCAGAACATGATGTGACACGCAGAACATGATGTGACACGCAGCACGCGGTGTGACACGCAGCACGCGGTGTGACACGCAGCACGCGGTGTGACACGCAGCACGCGGTGTGACACGCAGCACATGGTGTGACACGCAGCACGCGGTGTGACACGCAGCACGCGGTGTGACACGCAGCACGCGGTGTGACACGCAGCACGCGGTGTGACACGCAGCACACGGTGTGACACGCAGCACACGGTGTGACACGCAGCACGCGGTGTGACACGCAGCACACGGTGTGACACGCAGCACACGGTGTGACACGCAGCGCACACGGTGTGACACGCAGCGCGCGGTGTGACACGCAGCGCACACGGTGTGACAAGCAGCACACACGGTGTGACACGCAGCACACACGGTGTGACGCAGCACACGGTGTGACACGCAGCACGCGGTGTGACACGCAGCACACGGTGTGACACGCAGCACGCGGTGTGACACGCAGCACGCGGTGTGACACGCAGCACGCGGTGTGACACGCAGCGCACGATGTGACACGCAGCGCACGATGTGACACGCAGCACGCGGTGTGACACGCAGCACACGGTGTGACACGCAGCGCATGGTGTGACACGCAGCACGCGGTGTGACAAGCAGCACATGTGTGACACGCAGCACGCGGTGTGACACGCAGCACATGTGTGACACGCAGCACGCGGTGTGACACGCAGCACGCGGTGTGACACACAGCACACGGTGTAACACGCAGCACGCGGTGTGACACGCAGAACATGATGTGACACGCAGAACATGATGTGACACGCAGAACATGATGTGACACGCAGCACGCGGTGTGACACGCAGCACGCGGTGTGACACGCAGCGCGCGGTGTGACACGCAGCGCACACGGTGTGACACGCAGCACACACGGTGTGACACGCAGCACACACGGTGTGACGCAGCACACGGTGTGACACGCAGCACATGGTGTGACACGCAGCACACGGTGTGACACGCAGCACATGGTGTGACACGCAGCACGCGGTGTGACACGCAGCACACGCGGTGTGACACGCAGCGCACGGTGTGACACGCAGCGCACACGGTGTGACACGCAGCACGTGGTGTGACACGCAGCACGCGGTGTGACAGGCAGCGCGCGGTGTGACATTGCCACTCCGATATCTCTCACTAAGTGACCTCTGCCTATTCTTACTGAGCAGGACACGGTGCTATACAGAGGGACGTCCTCACCCATTACAGCAACGTACAGAACCCCTCAAAATATGGGAGCCCCCAATATCAGGGCGCCCGGGAATTGTATTCGGGGTTTTACTGGGAATCCCACATTACAGCAATGCATATTGTCACTGTCACCCCGCGCCCTCACCCCGCTCCCAGGCGCCCTCACCCCGCTCCCAGGCGCCCTCACCCCGCGCCCTCACCCCGCTCCCAGGCGCCCTCACCCCGCTCCCAGGCGCCGTCACCCCGCTCCCAGACGCCCTCACCCCGCGCCCTCACCCCGCTCCCAGGCGCCGTCACCCCGCTCCCAGGCGGCCTCACCCCGCGTCCAGGCGCCCTCACCCCGCGCCCAGGCGCCGTCACCCCGCGCCCAGGCGCCCTCACCCCGCGCCCAGGCGCCCTCACCCCGCGCCCAGGCGCCCTCACCCCGCTCCCTCACCCCGCTCCCAGGCGCCCTCACCCCGCTCCCTCACCCCGCTCCCTCACCCCGCTCCCAGGCGCCCTCACCCCGCTCCCTCACCCCGCTCCCTCACCCCGCTCCCAGGCGCCGTCACCCCGCGCCCAGGCGGCCTCACCCCGCTCCCTCACCCCGCGCCCAGGCGCCGTCACCCCGCTCCCTCACCCCGCGCCCAAGCGCCCTCACCCCGCGCCCGGCGCCCTCACCCCGCTCCCTCACCCCGCTCCCTCACCCCGCTCCCAGGCGCCCTCACCCCGCGCCCAGGCGCCCTCACCCCGCTCCCTCACCCCGCTCCCAGGCGCCGTCACCCCGCGCCCAGGCGCCCTCACCCCGCTCCCTCACCCCGCTCCCAGGCGCCCTCACCCCGCTCCCTCACCCCGCTCCCTCACCCCGCTCCCAGGCGCCCTCACCCCGCGCCCAGGCGCCCTCACCCCGCGCCCAGGCGCCGTCACCCCCGCTCCCAGGCGGCCTCACCCCGCTCCCAGGCGCCCTCACCCCGCGCCCAGACGCCGTCACCCCGAGTCCAGGCGCCCTCACCCCGCGCCCTCACCCCGCTCCCAGACGCCCTCACCCCGCTCCCTCACCCCGCTCCCAGGCGCCGTCACCCCGCGCCCAGGCGGCCTCACCCCGCTCCCTCACCCCGCGCCCAGGCGCCGTCACCCCGCTCCCTCACCCCGCGCCCAAGCGCCCTCACCCCGCGCCCGGCGCCCTCACCCCGCTCCCTCACCCCGCTCCCTCACCCCGCTCCCAGGCGCCCTCACCCCGCGCCCAGGCGCCCTCACCCCGCTCCCTCACCCCGCTCCCAGGCGCCGTCACCCCGCGCCCAGGCGCCCTCACCCCGCTCCCTCACCCCGCTCCCAGGCGCCCTCACCCCGCGCCCAGGCGCCCTCACCCCGCTCCCAGGCGCCCTCACCCCGCTCCCTCACCCCGCTCCCAGGCGCCCTCACCCCGCGCCCAGGCGCCCTCACCCCGCGCCCAGGCGCCGTCACCCCGCTCCCAGGCGGCCTCACCCCGCTCCCAGGCGCCCTCACCCCGCGCCCAGACGCCGTCACCCCCGAGTCCAGGCGCCCTCACCCCGCGCCCTCACCCCGCTCCCAGGCGCCCTCACCCCGCGCCCTCACCCCGCTCCCTCACCCCGCTCCCAGGCGCCCTCACCCCGCACCCAGGCGCCGTCACCCCGCTCCCAGGCGGCCTCACCCCGCTCCCAGGCGCCCTCACCCCGCGCCCAGACGCCGTCACCCCGAGTCCAGGCGCCCTCACCCCGCGCCCTCACCCCGCTCCCAGGCGCCCTCACCCCGCGCCCTCACCCCGCTCCTAGGCGCCCTCACCCCGCTCCCAGGCGCTGTCACCCCACGTCCAGGCGCCCTCACCCCGCGCCCAGGCGCCCTCACCCCGCTCCCAGGCGCCCTCACCCCGCGCCCTCACCCCGCGCCCTCACCCCGCTCCCAGCCGCCGTCCCCTCTGCTTATTTTCTGTTTCTTAGTTCTCACCGTAGTTCTGCCTTTTCTCTGCGGTCAGTGTGAGCACTGTGTGTTAAGAGATAATGGGGAAGGGCAGGGTGGCAGGCCTGGCTGAGGCGTGGGAATGTGCTCACACAATGGGGGGCGTTTTTGTGACTTTTTTACCCACCATAAACTTATTTTGTGTCCGGTTGAAGCCACTTCCAGCGTCACATAGCAAAGCCGGTATAACCCGCCTCACACGGAGACCCAAAAGGGTGAAAGAGCTGTCTGTGAGTAGGCTTCCTGGCTCTGCACTTCTGTAACCATGGCTGTGCTGAAGCAGCTGTGTAATTCCGCCCTATACGCATATAGGGTTAGGGTTAAAGTGGGGAAGAAGCAAAAGCTGGGTCACTGTGAGCGCTCATTTGCATGCCATTACCCAGGATCCCTGGCTGCAGTGGAAGCACGCCAAGAGATAAGGGGGCAGTGCAGGGTTGTGGGCTTGTCAGACACGTGAAGGTGACCACACGTGGGATCTTTATTTGCTGTACAAAGTCCACGGAAAATCAAGGAGTTTTTTTTTCAGCCGACCTGACCCCCAAACAGGAGACTTTGCTGCAGCAGAAAGGGCAGTAACCCTTTCACTGCCGGCTACACGCCAACGTCACGACAACATGCCGTTAACCCCGTCACTGCCGGAGCAGCCAGCAGGGTGCTGCCTCGTTGTTAACCCCTGCATTGCTGGGGGGGATTGCAGTGCGTGGATATAAAGCGGCTGACACGGAATAAGGGGATTTGGTTCTGTAGGAATGTGGCTTCTTTCTCCAGAACAAAGCGCCACAAATAGCTTCCCTGTCATTAGCAGCCTGAGGAAGGCCCCCAATTACCGGCAGCGGCTCACAGCTGTGTGTGTATATCTCTGAATATATAGTGCCTGACAAGGAGAGAGAGAGAGGGACAGAGAGAGAGAGACACACAGAGAGAGACACAGAGAGAGACAGACAGAGAGAGAGACACAGATAGAGAGAGGCACAGAGAGAGAGAGAGACAGAGAGAAAGAGAGGCACAGAGAAAGACACAGATAGAGAGAGGCACAGATAGAGACAGACAGAGAGAAAGACACAGAGAGAGAGAGGCAGTGTCCCACAGCTGTGTGTATGTCTGAATATATTACCTGACAAGCACCCAGAGAGAGGCACAGACGAGAGAGAGACAGAGAGACAGAGACAGACAGAGAGACAGAGACAGACAGAGACAGACAGAGACAGACAGAGACAGACAGAGAGACAGAGAGACAGAGAGACAGAGAGACAGAGAGACAGAGAGACAGAGAGACAGAGAGACAGAGAGACAGAGAGACAGAGAGACAGAGAGACAGAGAGATAGAGACAGAGAGCGAGAGCGAGAGAGAGAGAGAGAGAGAGAGAGAGAGAGAGAGAGAGAGAGAGAGAGAGAGATACAGACAGAAGGAGATAGAGATGTGACACAAGAGAAAGGACACAGAGGGGGAAGGAGAGAGAAACAAGCACTGGAAGAGATAAAGCAAAGCTTATATAATTTGTGGAGGAAAGTGGTCTCCGTAGAGAGAATATCCCATCCCAGGTCTCAGCCAAGAGAAGACCCCAGCCCAGGTCTCAGCCAAGAGAAGACCACATCCCAGGTCTCAGCAGAGATACCCCATCCCAGGTCTCAGCCAAGAGAAGACCCCAGCCCAGGTCTCAGCCAAGAGACAACCCCAGCCCAGGTCTCAGCCAAGAGAAGACCACATCCCAGGTCTCAGCAGAGATACCCCATCCCAGGTCTCAGCCAAGAGAAGACCCCAGCCCAGGTCTCAGCCAAGAGAAGACCCCAGCCCAGGTCTCAGCCAAGAGAATATCCCAGCCCAGGTCTCAGCCAAGAGAAGACCCCATCCCAGGTCTCAGCCAAGAGAAGACCCCAGCCCAGGTTTCAGCCAAGAGAAGACCCCAGCCCAAGTCACAGCAGAGATACCCCATCCCAGGTCTCGGCAGAGAGAAGACCACATCCCAGGTCACAGCAGAGATACCCCATCCCAGGTCTCAGCAGAGAGAAGACCCCATCCCAGGTCTCAGCAGAGAGAAGACCCCATCCCAGGTCTTGGCAGAGAGAAGACCCAATCCCAGGTCTCAGCAGAGAGAAGACCCCATCCCAGGTCTCAGCAGAGATACCCCATCCCAGGTCTCAGCAGAGAGAAGACCCCATCCCAGGTCTCGACAGAGAGAAGACCCCATCCCAGGTCTCAGCAGAGAGAAGACCCCATCCCAGGTCTCAGCAGAGAGAAGACCACATCCCAGGTCTCGACAGAGAGAAGACCCCATCCCAGGTCTCAACAGAGAGAAGACCCCATCCCAGGTCTCGACAGAGAGAAGACCCCATCCCAGGTCTCAGTAGCACCGGGATAGAATTGACCTTCTTAGCCTGAGTAACGTTAGTTACTGAACCTACAGAATCTGCCCCTGCAGGCTAGCAGCTGTTTTAATATGCAGCCTATCACTCATTTATTTCACACATACACACACAATAGAGCGTCAGCTCTGGGGCTCAGAAAACACAAACTGCCCCATTCCGCGTACTGCGCCACAGGAAATGTTGGCGCTATTCTTATAATAGTTAAATATTTGCCTTATCTCGGAGGGTTACTGTGTCTGAAACTATTTATTTCATCGGAACGATAATAATGGACACACAATTAACCCCCTAGCTGCCAGCGACGCTTGCCGAGCAATACAATACCACGCAGGCACTTTAACTGCTTCAGTGCTGGAAGGGATAAGACTACTCACATCAGCAATGCTGGCTTAGTGGCAAAAATGTTAGTGCTACCTCGAAAATGAACGTGGTGCATTGTATATCGCTGGCAAGTATCTATATATAGATTTCCAGACTCCAACAGCTCTCCCTTGAGATAATAAGTTGCCAAATGTTTCCCCCCTGCCCGTCGCCTCCCGCATGTCATTGTACAAACCTGCAGGGGGGCGGATACACCATTTATCGGGGGGATATTCTAATAAATGGCGAGCTTTGTGAATCCTACAAGAACGGCTCTATGATCACGGAGCTGGTTCCAGAATCCTTCCCAGGGACACGTAACCCCCTGGATGCACCCTCTGCATTGTTGGTCATTGTGCTGCATGCAGTTAGGGCTTCTATGGGCAGGATCTACAAATGTTAACGTCTAAAATGCAGACTGTTCCCGATCTTGTGCACATCTGGGACGGCTCCTGTTACATGCATCATTTCCCCCCTATAATTATCACATCCTTAAACAGAAATGTCCCCCGTTCAGTCATCGTCTCTATAACCTAGAATGTCAGATATAAAGCCAATCCACATGTCTATCGCCCTTTTGTGTTCATTCCTTCAGTGCTGGACGGGTCACTAATGCATTGCGAAGCACTCCGGCACTGAAGGGGTCAACCAACGCAAAAACCCCAAACTGCGTCTCACCTGTTGCAGCTCCTTCTCCAGTTCCAGGGCCCGGGTGACGATGGGGCCCCTCACCGCGTACTCCACTTTTCGGATGCACGGGTTCATGGACTCCAGCGTCAGGATGCGTTCGGGCGTCCCGTTCTCCGACATCTCGCGTGAGAGTTTCCCGTCCTGCCGCGCCACCGGCGTCCCAGACAGAGACCTGCGAGGCGACAGAGGGACGCCGCTGAGAGAGAGCCGGCGGGGGGAGGCTACAGCGGACCTCAAAACCAGAGTCACGGGGGACGCCGGGCGTCCCAGAGAGGCGGCGAGCCAGAGACATCTCATCGCGAAGGACGGTACGGGTGTGGGATTAGGGAGGATGAGATAGGGGGAGCCCCGTGTGGGATTAGGGGGGGGGGGGAGGGGGATGAGCCAGAGGTTGGAAACAGAAGACCAAACAAAACCTAAAAGTTTCCAGAAAGGGAGAAATTCTAGAAGTTTCCAGGGGTTTCAGAAATTGCTAAAGGCGTCTCCAAAAACAGGTCTTAAATGCAACGCGTTTCCTGGAAGTTTGAAGACGAGGAGAGACTCTACAAGCTGTGCAGGGCTAGGGACGCTCGCAATGAACCTGCACGCTTCAAGGGGAAGGGAGGAAACCCAGAGAGAGAGGGAGGGAGAGAGAGAAAGAGAGGCAGAGTTCAACATGCACAGGCAGCACACAGCAGTTGGGACAAAAATGCAGTGAAATTAACTTTAATCGTGTCCCTGCCCCTCAATTTTTTTGCACCGTCCAGACCTGAACGCAGAGAGAGAGAAACCTGTCTGCGGTTATTCTGGAAAGGCGAGATCTCTGGGACAATAGCGAGGGTTTCAGGAGTCCTGCGCCTACCCCTGCTCCAGCACAGTGCTGCTCCGAGCTCTCTGGGTGCAAGAGGAAGCGAGGGCAAGTCCTCCCCACTGCAGGGAGGGATCAGCCCCGGGGCTCACGGATTAGCCCTGACACGTGCACTGCCCAGAGGCAAAGTGCAAAAGCTTCAATCAGCGGGGACTCCGAAACTGCTCCTTATATACAGCTACATATCTCTAACTCTGGGTACAAGGCGCTTGTGTACGCCATGACGCACCTCATGTTGCTTTACGTATTTATATGCACGCGCAGGTCATATATATGTTACTGTTATCATCATTTATTTATAATGCGCCAACAAACTCCGTAGCGCAGTACAATCCGTCTGCAGGGAGGAAAACAACCAAATACCGAACATTGGAGAGTCCTGTCTCAAGAAGCTTGCAATCTATAAGGAATTAGAAGTGGAAATATTAGGTCTAGCTGGGTGAGAAGAATGGTGTGTTTCATACATGTTATAAATACACACACGTGTATCCACACTGCGCTTGGAGAGGAGACAGTTACAGACCCGCGCATCCTATCACTGCGCTTGGAGGAGAGACAGTTAAACCCGCGCATCCTATCACTGCGCTTGGAGAGGAGACAGTTACAGACCCGCGCATCCTATCACTGCGCTTGGAGAGGAGACAGTTACAGATCCGCACATCCTATCACTGCGCTTGGAGGGGAGACAGTTACAGACCCGCGCATCCTATCACTGCGCTTGGAGGGGAGACAGTTACAGACCCGTGCATCCTATCACTGCGCTTGGAGAGGAGACAGTTAGACCCGCGCATCCTATCACTGCGCTTGGAGAGGAGACAGTTACAGACCCGCGCATCCTATCACTGCGCTTGGAGGGGAGACAGTTACAGACCCGCGCATCCTATCACTGCGCTTGGAGAGGAGACAGTTACAGACCCGCGCATCCTATCACTGCGCTTGGAGAGGAGACAGTTACAGACCCGCGCATCCTATCACTGCGCTTGGAGAGGAGACAGTTACAGACCCGCGCATCCTATCACTGCGCTTGGAGAGGAGACAGTTAGACCCGCGCATCCTATCACTGCGCTTGGAGAGGAGACAGTTACAGACCCGCGCATCCTATCACTGCGATTGGAGATGAGACAGTTACAGATCCGCGCATCCTATCACTGCGCTTGGAGGGGAGACAGTTACAGATCCGCGCATCCTATCACTGCGCTTGGAGAGGAGACAGTTACAGACCCGAGCATCCTATCACTGCGCTTGGAGAGGAGACAGTTACAGACCCGCGCATCCTATCACTGCGCTTGGAGAGGAGACAGTTAGACCCGCGCATCCTATCACTGCGCTTTGAGGGGAGACAGTTACAGACCCGCGCATCCTATCACTGCGCTTGGAGAGGAGACAGTTACAGACCCGCGCATCCTATCATTGCGCTTGGAGAGGAGACAGTTACAGACCCGCGCATCCTATCACTGCGCTTGGAGAGGAGACAGTTACAGACCCGCGCATCCTATCACTGCGCTTGGAGGGGAGACAGTTAGACCCGCGCATCCTATCACTGCGCTTGGAGAGGAGACAGTTACAGACCCGCGCATCCTATCACTGCGCTTGGAGAGGAGACAGTTAGACCCGCGCATCCTATCACTGCGCTTCGAGGGGAGACAGTTACAGACCCGTGCATCCTATCACTGCGCTTGGAGGGGAGACAGTTAGAACCGCGCATCCTATCACTGCGCTTGGAGAGGAGACAGTTACAGACCCGCGCATCCTATCACTGCGCTTGGAGAGGAGACAGTTACAGACCCGCGCATCCTATCACTGCGCTTGGAGAGGAGACAGTTACAGACCCGCGCATCCTATCACTGCGCTTGGAGAGGAGACAGTTACAGACCCGCGCATCCTATCACTGCGCTGGGAGAGGAGACAGTTACAGACCCGCGCATCCTATCACTGCGCTTGGAGGGGAGACAGTTACAGACCCGCGCATCCTATCACTGCGCTTGGAGAGGAGACAGTTACAGACCCGCGCATCCTATCACTGCGCTTGGAGAGGAGACAGTTACAGACCCGCGCATCCTATCACTGCGCTTGGAGAGGAGACAGTTACAGACCCGCGCATCCTATCACTGCGCTTGGAGGGGAGACAGTTACAGACCCGCGCATCCTATCACTGCGCTTGGAGAGGAAAAAGTTACAGACCCGCGCATCCTATCACTGCGCTTGGAGAGGAGACAGTTACAGACCCGCGCATCCTATCACTGCGCTGGGAGAGGAGACAGTTACAGACCCGCGCATCCTATCACTGCGCTTGGAGGGGAGACAGTTACAGACCCGCGCATCCTATCACTGCGCTTGGAGAGGAGACAGTTACAGACCCGCGCATCCTATCACTGCGCTTGGAGAGGAGACAGTTACAGACCCGCGCATCCTATCACTGCGCTTGGAGAGGAGACAGTTACAGACCCGCGCATCCTATCACTGCGCTTGGAGGGGAGACAGTTACAGACCCGCGCATCCTATCACTGCGCTTGGAGAGGAAAAAGTTACAGACCCGCGCATCCTATCACTGCGCTTGGAGAGGAGACAGTTACAGACCCGCGCATCCTATCACTGCGCTTGGAGAGGAGACAGTTAGACCCGCGCATCCTATCACTGCGCTTGGAGAGGAGACAGTTACAGACCCGCGCATCCTATCACTGCGCTTGGAGAGGAGACAGTTACAGACCCGCGCATCCTATCACTGCGCTTGGAGGGGAGACAGTTAGACCCGCGCATCCTATCACTGCGCTTGGAGAGGAGACAGTTACAGACCCGCGCATCCTATCACTGCGCTTGGAGGGGAGACAGTTAGACCCGCGCATCTTATCACTGCGCTTGGAGAGGAGACAGTTACAGACCCGCGCATCCTATCACTGCGCTTGGAGGGGAGACAGTTACAGACCCGCGCATCCTATCACTGCGCTTGAAGGAGAGACAGTTACAGACCCGCGCATCCTATCACTGCGCTTGGAGAGGAGACAGTTACAGACCCACGCATCCTATCACTGCGCTTGGAGAGGAGACAGTTACAGACCCGCGCATCCTATCACTGCGCTTGGAGAGGAGACAGTTACAGACCCGCGCATACTATCACTGCGCTTGGAGAGGAGACAGTTACAGACCCGCGCATCCTATCACTGCGCTTGGAGAGGAGACAGTTACAGACCCTCGCATCCTATCACTGCGCTTGGAGAGGAGACAGTTACAGACCCGCGCATCCTATCACTGCGCTTGGAGAGGAGACAGTTACAGACCCGCGCATCCTATCACTGCGCTTGGAGGGGAGACAGTTACAGACCCGCGCATCCTATCACTGCGCTTGGAGGGGAGACAGTTAGACCCGCGCATCCTATCACTGCGCTTGGAGGGGAGACAGTTACAGACCCGCGCATCCTATCACTGCGCTTGGAGAGGAGACAGTTACAGACCCGCGCATCCTATCACTGCGCTTGGAGAGGAGACAGTTACAGTCCCGCGCATCCTATCACTGCGCTTGGAGAGGAGACAGTTACAGACCCGCGCATCCTATCACTGCGCTTGGAGGGGAGACAGTTACAGACCCGCGCATCCTATCACTGCGCTTGGAGGGGAGACAGTTAGACCCGCGCATCCTATCACTGCGCTTGGAGGGGAGACAGTTACAGACCCGCGCATCCTATCACTGCGCTTGGAGGGGAGACAGTTACAGACCCGCGCATCCTATCACTGCGCTTGGAGGGGAGACAGTTACAGACCCGCGCGTCCTATCACTGCGCTTGGAGGGGAGACAGTTACAGACCCGCGCATCCTATCACTGCGCTTGGAGGGGAGACAGTTACAGACCCGCGCATCCTATCACTGCGCTTGGAGGGGAGACAGTTACAGACCCGCGCATCCTATCACTGCACTTGGAGGGGAGACAGTTACAGACCCGCGCGTCCTATCACTGCGCTTGGAGAGGAGACAGTTAGACCCGCGCATCCTATCACTGCGCTTGGAGAGGAGACAGTTACAGACCCGCGCATCCTATCACTGCGCTTGGAGGGGAGACAGTTACAGACCCGCGCATCCTATCACTGCGCTTGGAGAGGAGACAGTTACAGACCCGCGCATCCTATCACTGCGCTTGGAGAGGAGACAGTTACAGACCCGCGCATCCTATCACTGCGCTTGGAGGGGAGACAGTTACAGACCCGCGCATCCTATCACTGCGCTTGGAGAGGAGACAGTTACAGACCCGCGCATCCTATCACTGCGCTTGGAGGGGAGACAGTTACAGACCCGCGCATCCTATCACTGCGCTTGGAGAGGAGACAGTTACAGACCCGCGCATCCTATCACTGCGCTTGGAGAGGAGACAGTTACAGACCTGCGCATCCTATCACTGCGCTTGGAGGGGAGACAGTTACAGACCCGCGCATCCTATCACTGCGCTTGGAGGGGAGACAGTTACAGACCCGCGCATCCAATCACTGCGCTTGGAGGGGAGACAGTTACAGACCCGCGCATCCTATCACTGCGCTTGGATGGGAGACAGTTACAGACCCGCGCATCCTATCACTGCGCTTGGAGAGGAGACAGTTACAGACCCGCGCATCCTATCACTGCGCTTGGAGGGGAGACAGTTACAGACCCGCGCATCCTATCACTGCGCTTGGAGAGGAGACAGTTACAGACCCGCGCATCCTATCACTGCGCTTGGAGGGGAGACAGTTACAGACCCGCGCATCCTATCACTGCGCTTGGAGAGGAGACAGTTACAGACCCGCGCATCCTATCACAGCGCTTGGAGGGGAGACAGTTACAGACCCGCGCATCCTATCACTGCGCTTGGAGAGGAGACAGTTACAGACCCGCGCATCCTATCACTGCGCTTGGAGGGGAGACAGTTACAGACCCGCGCATCCTATCACTGCGCTTGGAGAGGAGACAGTTACAGACCCGCGCATGCTATCACTGCGCTTGGAGAGGAGACAGTTACAGACCCGCGCATCCTATCACTGCGCTTGGAGAGGAGACAGTTACAGACCCGCGCATCCTATCACTGCGCTTGGAGGGGAGACAGTTAATGACCCGCGCATCCTATCACTGCACTTGGAGAGGAGACAGTTACAGACCCGCGCATCCTATCACTGCGCTTGGAGGGGAGACAGTTACAGACCCGCGCATCCTATCACTGCGCTTGGAGAGGAGACAGTTAGACCCGCGCATCCTATCACTGCGCTTGGAGGGGAGACAGTTACAGACCCGCGCATCCTATCACTGCGCTTGGAGAGGAGACAGTTACAGACCCGCGCATCCTATCACTGCGCTTGGAGAGGAGACAGTTACAGACCCGCGCATCCTATCACTGCGCTTGGAGAGGAGACAGTTAGACCCGCGCATCCTATCACTGCGCTTGGAGAGGAGACAGTTAGACCCGCGCATCCTATCACTGCGCTTGGAGGGGAGACAGTTACAGACCCGCGCATCCTATCACTGCGCTTGGAGAGGAGACAGTTAGACCCGCGCATCCTATCACTGCGCTTGGAGGGGAGACAGTTACAGACCCGCGCATCCTATCACTGCGCTTGGAGAGGAGACAGTTACAGACCCGCGCATCCTATCACTGCGCTTGGAGAGGAGACAGTTAGACCCGCGCATCCTATCACTGCGCTTGGAGAGGAGACAGTTAGACCCGCGCATCCTATCACTGCGCTTGGAGAGGAGACAGTTACAGACCCGCGCATCCTATCACTGCGCTTGGAGAGGAGACAGTTACAGACCCGCGCATCCCATCACTGCGCTTGGAGAGGAGACAGTTACAGACCCGCGCATCCTATCACTGCGCTTGGAGAGGAGACAGTTACAGACCCGCGCATCCTATCACTGCGCTTGGAGAGGAGACAGTTACAGACCCGCGCATCCTATCACTGCGCTTGGAGAGGAGACAGTTACAGACCCGCGCATCCTATCACTGCGCTTGGAGAGGAGACAGTTACAGACCCCGCGCATCCTATCACTGCGCTTGGAGGGGAGACAGTTAGACCCGCGCATCCTATCACTGCGCTTGGAGGGGAGACAGTTACAGACCGCGCATCCTATCACTGCGCTGGGAGAGGAGACAGTTACAGACCCGCGCATCCTATCACTGCGCTTGGAGAGGAGACAGTTACAGACCCGCGCATCCTATCACTGCGCTTGGAGAGGAGACAGTTACAGACCCGCGCATCCTATCACTGCGCTTGGAGAGGAGACAGTTAGACCCGCGCATCCTATCACTGCGCTTGGAGAGGAGACAGTTACAGACCCGCGCATCCTATCACTGCGCTTGGAGAGGAGACAGTTACAGACCCGCGCATCCTATCACTGCGCTTGGAGAGGAGACAGTTACAGACCCGCGCATCCTATCACTGCGCTTGGAGAGGAGACAGTTACAGACCCGCGCATCCTATCACTGCGCTTGGAGAGGAGACAGTTACAGACCCGCGCATCCTATCACTGCGCTTGGAGAGGAGACAGTTAGACCCGCGCATCCTATCACTGCGCTTGGAGAGGAGACAGTTACAGACCCGCGCATCCTATCACTGCGCTTGGAGGGGAGACAGTTACAGACCCGCGCATCCTATCACTGCGCTTGGAGAGGAGACAGTTAGACCCGCGCATCCTATCACTGCGCTTGGAGAGGAGACAGTTAGACCCGCGCATCCTATCACTGCGCTTGGAGAGGAGACAGTTACAGACCCGCGCATCCTATCACTGCGCTTGGAGGGGAGACAGTTACAGACCCGCGCATCCTATCACTGCGCTTGGAGAGGAGACAGTTACAGACCCGCGCATCCTATCACTGCGCTTGGAGAGGAGACAGTTACAGACCCGCGCATCCTATCACTGCGCTTGGAGGGGAGACAGTTACAGACCCGCGCATCCTATCACTGCGCTTGGAGAGGAGACAGTTACAGACCCGCGCATCCTATCACTGCGCTTGGAGAGGAGACAGTTACAGACCCGCGCATCCTATCACTGCGCTTGGAGAAGAGACAGTTACAGACCCGCGCATCCTATCACTGCGCTTGGAGGGGAGACAGTTACAGACCCGCGCATCCTATCACTGCGCTTGGAGGGGAGACAGTTACAGACCCGCGCATCCTATCACTGCGCTTGGAGAGGAGACAGTTACAGACCCGCACATCCTATCACTGCGCTTGGAGGGGAGACAGTTACAGACCCGCGCATCCTATCACTGCGCTTGGAGAGGAGACAGTTACAGACCCGCGCATCCTATCACTGCGCTTGGAGAGGAGACAGTTACAGACCCGCGCATCCTATCACTGCGCTTGGAGAGGAGACAGTTAGAGCCCGCGCATCCTATCACTGCGCTTGGAGAGGAGACAGTTAGACCCGCGCATCCTATCACTGCGCTTGGAGGGGAGACAGTTAGACCCGCGCATCCTATCACTGCGCTTGGAGAGGAGACAGTTACAGACCCGCGCATCCTATCACTGCGCTTGGAGAGGAGACAGTTACAGACCCGCGCATCCTATCACTGCGCTTGGAGGGGAGACAGTTACAGACCCGCGCATCCTATCACTGCGCTTGGAGAAGAGACAGTTACAGACCCGCGCATCCTATCACTGCGCTTGGAGAGGAGACAGTTAGACCCGCGCATCCTATCACTGCGCTTGGAGAGGAGACAGTTACAGACCGCGCATCCTATCACTGCGCTTGGAGGGGAGACAGTTACAGACCCCGCGCATCCTATCACTGCGCTTGGAGAGGAGACAGTTACAGACCCGCGCATCCTATCACTGCGCTTGGAGGGGAGACAGTTACAGACCCGCGCATCCTATCACTGCGCTTGGAGAGGAGACAGTTACAGACCGCGCATCCTATCACTGCGCTTGGAGAGGAGACAGTTACAGACCCGCGCATCCTATCACTGCGCTTGGAGAGGAGACAGTTAGAGCCGCACATCCTATCACTGCGCTTGGAGAGGAGACAGTTACAGACCCGCGCATCCTATCACTGCGCTTGGAGGGGAGACAGTTACAGACCCGCGCATCCTATCACTGCGCTTGGAGAGGAGACAGTTACAGACCCGCGCATCCTATCACTGCGCTTGGAGAGGAGACAGTTAGAGCCGCACATCCTATCACTGCGCTTGGAGGGGAGACAGTTACAGACCCGCGCATCCTATCACTGCGCTTGGAGAGGAGACAGTTACAGACCCGCGCATCCTATCACTGCGCTTGGAGAGGAGACAGTTAGACCCGCGCATCCTATCACTGCGCTTGGAGAGGAGACAGTTAGACCCGCGCATCCTATCACTGCGCTTGGAGAGGAGACAGTTAGACCCGCGCATCCTATCACTGCGCTTGGAGGGGAGACAGTTACAGACCCGCGCATCCTATCACTGCGCTTGGAGAGGAGACAGTTAGACCCACGCATCCTATCACTGCGCTTGGAGAGGAGACAGTTAGACCCGCGCATCCTATCACTGCGCTTGGAGAGGAGACAGTTACAGACCCGCGCATCGTATCACTGCGCTTGGAGAGGAGACAGTTACAGACCCGCGCATCCTATCACTGCGCTTGGAGAGGAGACAGTTACAGACCCGCGCATCCTATCACTGCGCTTGGAGAGGAGACAGTTACAGACCCGCGCATCCTATCACTGCGCTTGGAGAGGAGACAGTTACAGACCCGCGCATCCTATCACTGCGCTTGGAGGGGAGACAGTTACAGACCCGCGCATCCTATCACTGCGCTTGGAGAGGAGACAGTTAGACCCGCGCATCCTATCACTGCGCTTGGAGAGGAGACAGTTAGACCCGCGCATCCTATCACTGCGCTTGGAGGGGAGACAGTTACAGACCCGCGCATCGTATCACTGCGCTTGGAGAGGAGACAGTTAGACCCGCGCATCCTATCACTGCGCTTGGAGGGGAGACAGTTACAGACCCGCGCATCCTATCACTGCGCTTGGAGAGGAGACAGTTAGACCCGCGCATCCTATCACTGCGCTTGGAGAGGAGACAGTTAGACCCGCGCATCCTATCACTGCGCTTGGAGGGGAGACAGTTACAGACCCGCGCATCGTATCACTGCGCTTGGAGAGGAGACAGTTAGACCCGCGCATCCTATCACTGCGCTTGGAGGGGAGACAGTTACAGACCCGCGCATCCTATCACTGCGCTTGGAGAGGAGACAGTTAGACCCACGCATCCTATCACTGCGCTTGGAGAGGAGACAGTTAGACCCGCGCATCCTATCACTGCGCTTGGAGAGGAGACAGTTACAGACCCGCGCATCCTATCACTGCGCATGGAGAGGAGACAGTTACAGACCCGCGCATCCTATCACTGCGCTTGGAGAGGAGACAGTTACAGACCCGCGCATCCTATCACTGCGCTTGGAGAGGAGACAGTTACAGACCCGCGCATCCTATCACTGCGCTTGGAGAGGAGACAGTTAGACCCGCGCATCCTATCACTGCGCTTGGAGGGGAGACAGTTACAGACCCGCGCATCTATCACTGCGCTTGGAGAGGAGACAGTTACAGACCCGCGCATCGTATCACTGCGCTTGGAGAGGAGACAGTTAGACCCGCGCATCCTATCACTGCGCTTGGAGGGGAGACAGTTACAGACCCGCGCATCCTATCACTGCGCTTGGAGAGGAGACAGTTAGACCCGCGCATCCTATCACTGCGCTTGGAGAGGAGACAGTTAGACCCGCGCATCCTATCACTGCGCTTGGAGGGGAGACAGTTACAGACCCGCGCATCCTATCACTGCGCTTGGAGAGGAGACAGTTAGACCCGCGCATCCTATCACTGCGCTTGGAGAGGAGACAGTTAGACCCGCGCATCCTATCACTGCGCTTGGAGGGGAGACAGTTACAGACCCGCGCATCGTATCACTGCGCTTGGAGAGGAGACAGTTAGACCCGCGCATCCTATCACTGCGCTTGGAGGGGAGACAGTTACAGACCCGCGCATCCTATCACTGCGCTTGGAGAGGAGACAGTTAGACCCGCGCATCCTATCACTGCGCTTGGAGAGGAGACAGTTAGACCCACGCATCCTATCACTGCGCTTGG
>NW_027456052.1:0-26122 GCF_040206685.1 Ascaphus truei | reverse complement strand
GGATGGCATCTCAAATGAAGTCTCAAGGGAGTAGTGAACTTGTAGTAATTAGAGAGACAACAAAACAAAGTCCAGAATGGGGTATGAATCAAACTGTCTGTATATACTGATACAGGTAGGAGATTATGATTGCCCCTAGGACTAATCTCCTCAAAAGCTGTTAGGGCCGTTCTATACTGTGTGCGGCTGTGCGCGCGCGTGCGTGTGCGAACGCGCGTGCATGTGTCGCACGCTTTTTTGTGGATGCTGTGCACGAGTTATGGACTGTATTTATGTGTATGTGTGTATGTATATGTATGTATGTGTGTATGTATGTGTGTATGTATATGTATGTATGTGTGTATGTATGTGTGTATGTATATGTATGTGTGTATGTATATGTATGTATTTATGTGTATGTATATGTATGTATATGTATGTATGTGTGTATGTATATGTATTGTGGCAGGACGGCCTCGCGGCGGGGTCAGTAAGACGCTAGACACGATGGGAAACTTTCAATTATAGTGGTTTATTAGCCACAACCAAAATAAAGTACGGGTGCACTGTCCCTTTAAGAAACTACTTTCTTGACAATTAAAGCCTGTTCCCTTTAGGGAAACTAACTCACTTCTTGAGCCCTTACTAACAGGACAGCCAGCTAATCTGGTCATGCCCAAAACATGCTACAAAAACGATAACCAATAAGCATAATAAGAATAAAGTCTTATCTGTTTAGCAGCTCCAACAGCAAACAGGAACACGGTTCCAGGGAGCAGGCTGTGTCCAGCCTCACAGCGATCTTGATCTTTATCCTGGGTTGGGGTCCCAGCTGGTCCCAGCAGCCTAGCTCCTCGCAGGACTGGGGACCAGAGCAACAGCAATGGCTTCCCAGCCGGGAGAGTTCTCTCCACCTTCCTGTGGAAAAACAAGCTCCCCTTGTGTGAGCAACTTCCTGCTTTTTAAAGCACTTGTTTCACTCATGAGTTCAGCCCCTGTTTAATCAGTCTACAGCTGTGCTTTCTCTGTCTGAGGAGATTAACACTCAGTGATCTGGCAGCAGCATCTCTCCATTCACTGTCACAGCCTACTGAGTCAGTGACTCTGTCACATATCCCTCTCCCCAGCGAAACATTGTCCTGTGGAGCGGCCCGTGCACCATTTCCGTGCACCAGCATCTTTGTCGCCAATGTCTGACGTCGGCCCTTCCCTCCCCCTTTTTTTTTCTTGCCTTCCAATTTAGGCATTTTCTTTTTGGGGTAATTACCAGGCCATCTGGGCCTGAGGACTGGTACCTCATTATCTCCTTTAATTCAGATGCAAGACTGAAATCTTGTAAAACTATGGAGTCCTCCAAGGCTTGTTTGGCTTCGTTAAGCTGCACTCTTAAATCTGCAATCTTTAACTGTAATTTCCTTGATTTCGCGGCATCCGCTGGTATATCCACGCTAACAATTGGCTCTCGCAGCTCAGAGACTATTTCTGCCACAATCTGAATTCTCCGGTCATCATCTTTAACAATACAGAGCAATAATTCCACTAGATACGTTATAAGGGAAGTTGGTGTATTAGGTATCACAAGCATCTCTTGTAGGACAGCAAGAAGGCGTTTCCTGCCTCCTTCTTCACTGGTATCTACACAGCCGACTATAAGAATCAGCTGCTGACCTATAAATTCTTTAATCAGCATGTCTTCAATTTGTGTCATATCCGCTTTTTGTTCTTCTGTGAGAACAGCAGGGTTTTGAAGATAACTTAAGAGATAGTCTGCATAGACAGCGGGCTCTGGTAAAACATGTTCCAGTGCAGCCTCCCCTTCATCATCCTTTGACTTTATCTCTACCGCCACCTTTTCCTTGGACTGCTTCAGTGACCCAAACGTCTGTCTTGGGCTTGTAAGCTTTTCCTCCAGCTTCATCTGAGAAACCTCCTGCTGGGCAGCAGTAGAGTCCAACGTAGCGTCCCGCTCAGACTTTAGAGACTCGAGCTCCTTACCTAGGTCACACTTTTGTTTCTCCGCCATCCTGCGGCCAGCACACTCAGACTCCAGGTCCTTCCTCAGGTCTTGAAGCAGTCCTTCTGCCTTTCTTCTTTCACTCAGTGCGGCTGCTAGTTCATCTTCGTTAGAATTGAGTCGCGATTCTACGTCTCGTAGCAAACTTATAGCAAGGCTTAAATCTGTCTGTTTCTTTATTCTGGACCTGCAGCTGCTGGTGCTCCTCCTGGACCTTGTCCAGCTCCAGCTGTAGCCGGGCCCCATCATTGGTCGTGTAGTCCAGCCGCTTGTGGATATCAGCCATCTCGGTTTCATGGTGCAACATCAGGCAGGCCACCTGACGGACGGACACCTCCTCCGTCTTGGCGCGCTGCATCTCGTGCTCAGCCATCTGCGTTTGCAGCTCTTCAATCTGATGCTGCCAGTCCCCTCTCAGGGCCTTCACCTCTTCCCGGTGCTTACTCTGGGTTTGCATCAACGCTTCCTGCATCTTTTTGAGCTCTGCAGTTCTTGTCGCCCGTATCGCTGTTGCTTCTGTCTTCCAGGCTTCTTTCTCCTTGGCATACTGACTCATGGAGTTGCCTCTCTGCTTCTCCAGCTCTTGCTCCAGTCTTTGGACCTTGTCATGTTCCCTCTCACACAGAGTCACCTGGCTTCTAAGCTCCGCCTCCAGCGATGCTCTTGTGGCGCTCAACGTGATCTTCAGCTGCTCCAGGCCGAGGTAGTCTTTTTCCAGCATTTTCTCTGCATTCTGCAGAGCAGCCTGTACTTCATTTTTTTCTTGCGCCAATTGCGTCTTCACTTTCTGCGCTTGGTGAAGCTTCTCAGTCCCATCACTGACCTGACCAGTCAGGTTTAAAACCTCTTCCTTCAGGTTTATATTCTCCATTTTCACAGTCTCTATATCCCTTAGGACTGTTTCCTTGGCTTTCTTCAAAGTACCCGGCTCTGCCCCTAGCGATGCTCTTGTGGCGTACAGCGTGGCCCTTAGTTCCTCATGATGTTCTGTGGGGACATACTGGGTACTCAGCCGTTCCTGTAGCACTAGCTGCTTCTCCTTGGCTGCTTGCAGACTTGCATGTAGCTCTTGCAGCTGGCTCTGCCATAAGTGCGTTGCCTGTGTGTGCTGCTGCAGGGAGACACGTTGCATCCTCTCTGCATTCTGCAGTGCTTCCTGCACCTCTAGCTTTTCCTGGATCAATTGCTTCTCCACTTTTCCTGCTTGGTGGAGCTTCTTATCACCTCTACTGATTTGATCAGTCAAGTCTGAATTTTTCTGCGTCAGACTTACATTCTCCTTCTTTACAGTCTCTAAATCCCTCAGGGCATTCTCATGGGTTTCCTTCAACATACCCAGCTCTGTGTTTAGACTGTGGCCCTCCTGGCGTGAGAGCTCCAGCTCTGTTTTGAGCGTGCTAGCTTCTTGGTGAGAAACTTCTAAGGGGCCTATGCAGAGAGCAGCGCTATTTCGAAATTCGCCATTTTTTGGAGAAAATCGCGCAGAAAGCAGCAGAAAATGGCGAGTTCCGAAAAACGCGCCAATTTTTCTTTTCTATTTGTAAAACTCGCCTCGCGGCTGGCGAGAACCTCAATCTCGCCAGTTTTAAAAATATCCGTATGCAGAGAGGCGCGAACGGCATCTAGCGGCTGTTCGCGCCAATAAAATGGCGCGATTGTCTCCTTTTTGCCTCGCCAGAAAAAACTGGCAAGAAGCTGCCGCTTGCGGCCATTGCAAAGGGAAAAAAAAGGCGCGAATTTGTTTTTACACGTTTCTGAAGCGCGCATCTCGCCAATTTAAACTCGCCACACGCATCCATGTTAAACATAGCAGAATTCGCACTTTTCTGCATATGGAGAATAAAACTCTCCAAAAAAGCTACTTTTTAATAAATTCGCCAATTTTAAAATTCGCTGCTCTCTGCATAGACCCCTAAGTCTTTGATGAAGTTTTGCACATCTCTCTGGGAAATCTGATAGCATAGTCTCCAGTCAGGACTTGTTCTCTCTGATTCCATGTTAGCAATTGCGGTGTTGGCCTTATTCAAACTTGTCGTCAGCTCCTCCAACTCACTCTGCAAGAGATGCTCTGTTTTCTTTAATGCCGCATACTCTTGTATAGCTGGGAGTATACACCTCTGTACCTCGGCATTAGCTTCTTGCTCCCTATTCAATTGTTTCTGCAAGACATCATAATCACGCTGGGCAGTTTGGAGTGCAGAAATTAAGGCCTCTTTTCCCTGGACCAAGAATTCAGCTTCCCTTTGCTCCTCCTTTTCCTTTGCCACCGTTCCTGTGACAATTCTGCCCATCACTCCGGTCTGCAGCACATCTCGGTGGCTTGCTGACACCTGTTGTCCTGATATCGCAGGCTCAAGTGGTTTGGTCACTTCCTCTGTGACTTGAAAAATATTTTTATTTTTCTTCTTTCTCTTTGTTTTATTCGTTCCAGAGACATCAGTGGTACTGGGCACACACACACTGGACCCTTTTGCAGCTTTCATCTGTGGGTACGTCTCTCTTCTCGGGGCCACATATGCGTCGTCATCATAATCATCATATGGCCTGAAGGGACACTGTTTTGTATGGTTATGTACATTGCAAAACTGACACTTGACGGTGGCCATTTTAAAACCCCGGTTTTTTTTTTTTAGTTTTTTTTCACACCCGATGAGGCAGACTTTGCACAACACACGTAAGTTGTTTTTGCGTTACAATATTTGAACCTTCTGGGTTCTTCTTAGGGCAACTTCTTTGCAAAAATCCATTTTCACTTTCTTTTTTACCAGACAGGGCAAACTTTACCTCACAGCACTTGCTAGCTGCAAATTCACTCACTTCAGCAAAAGGCATTAGCTTTACACAGCAATCCTTACATACCTGACGGGGCAAAATTTACACTCAGCGCTTGCTAGCTGTAACTTCCATGCTTCAGCAAAAAAATCATTATTATTTTTTTCCGCTTGAGTTCAGTGTCTCAACACATCTTCATCTACTGACCCCCAGAGGCATAGCATCCCACTTCTGACACCACCTGTGGCAGGACGGCCTCGCGGTGGGGTCAGTAAGACGCTAGACACGATGGGAAACTTTCAATTATAGTGGTTTATTAGCCACAACCAAAATAAAGTACGGGTGCACTGTCCCTTTAAGAAACTACTTTCTTGAGAATTAAAGCCTGTTCCCTTTAGGGAAACTAACTCACTTCTTGAGCCCTTACTAATAGGACAGCCAGCTAATCTGGTCATGCCTAAAACATGCTACACAAACGATAACCAATAAGCATAATAAGAATAAAGTTTTATCTGTTTAGCAGCTCCAACAGCAAACAGGAACACGGTTCCAGGGAGCAGGCTGTGTCCAGCCTCGCAGCGATCTTGATCTTTATCCTGGGTTGGGGTCCCAGCTGGTCCCAGCAGCCTAGCTCCTCGCAGGACTGGGGACCAGAGCAACAGCAACGGCTTCCCAGCCGGGAGAGTTCTCTCCACCTTCCTGCAGCATCTCTCCATTCACTGTCACAGCCTACTGAGTCAGTGACTCTGTCACAGTATGTATATGTATGTATTTATGTGTATGTATATGTATGTATGTGTGTTTAAATAAGTTTCGAAATAAATACTTTAATAAATGTTTTAATAACATTGTACATACACACACACACACACACACACACACACACACACACACACACACACACACACACACACACACACACACACACACACACACACATTTTCAGCGGCGGTAGCGGCGCGAATTCATTCTTTTTCTCATCCTCTCCCCTGTCAGCCAGGTCCACTCTCCCTGCCGTGCGCGGCACCATTATAGAATGGCTGACTAACCTCAGCCAAATAAAACTGCTGCGCTCGTGCACAGTGTAGCGCATGCATGCACGCAGTCTAGAACCCGCCTTTGTTGCTGTGATATTTATAAAACAGCATGGGAGGTATGAGATACAATATTGCCAGTAGCTGTTAGGCTGAGGCCCCACTGCGGTTGGCGGCACGCACGGGCCACCAGCCCCTTGCCTGATATGTGTTTGTCCCCGCTGCCTCCTTCAGACAGGGCTGACTGCGTGCTGTGACGCGTCAGCCTGCCGGAGCTACCAGGTCCTTGTATTTTGCAACGCTGACGCGTCACGTGGTGCACAAGTCAGCCAATGAGGGGAGGAGGAAGGAGCTACGGGAGGGAGCAGCCATACATGGCTCTCCCTCCCTCTTTCCCCCCCCCCCTCCCGTGCATAGGTTTCCCTCTCCCCCCATCCCCCTCCAAAATGTATTGGGGGAAGTGTGTGTGTGTGTTTCGCACAGCCCCGGGGGGGGGGACGTAATAATTGTGCATAGATGTACTTGGGCATTCAATACAACATGCTCCTTCTTTGCGTGTTTACAAAGCTCAGACGAAAAGTTTGTGGTCTCAAATTGTGACATGGGATAGTCTTGCCCCAGGCCAGGGCATGTTCTCAATATTTAGACACATGGCCGCGCCCCCTTTTGTCATTGTCCCCCTCCCACCAGACCCGTTTGGCAACGTCCCCCCAGCGTGCATCACAGTTCACTGCAGAACGCAAACCGCGGTGCAGTGAGTTGCATGCGCCGCCGGCAAGCACGGCAGCCGTGCGGACGCGTGCAGCGGGGCCTCAGTCTAAGGCCTGGGACATAGTGATTTTATCCGGGCGGAGGCGCGCGGAGGCTCAGGGAAAGCAGTGCTTTCCCTTGCCTTACACAGCGCGCCATCCGTGGGCGTGTTGTGGGCGGGTCTGGGGGCGGGCCAGTGACGTCACGGAGCTGGTTCGCCCTCATTGGGCGAACCGCTCACGTGACCGGCCCTGCGCTCCGGCGAGCGCCAAATTTGAAAACATCTTGAGACACACGCTTCCCCAAGCGTGCGGGCGCGTGTGCGCAAGCCCCTGCTAAAGCCGCTCTCATTGCGGCTGCAGGGGCTCAGTGCCGAGTGTGAGCACGGCTCAGCCTTGCTCAAACCACTATGTCCCAGGCCTTAGGCTGCCGACCACAGATCTTAGCACAAAAAGCAAGGTGAATAGGGGTATGAATGCAGATGCTTGTACAGGATATAGTACATGGCAAGTGATTCTGATTGCCCCTTTTGCTATTGGCTGCTAATGGTTCTTACTCACGCATAATCTGCAAAGCAATAATAGAGACAAAACCAATCTCTGAGAAAAATACACAGTTAAGCCTAATAGCAGTGTCTATTTGCGCGCACTCGCACTGTGTGAGAGACACATCTGCTGCTTCCGACCCTCATACAATTTGTGACACCGATATGTTTAGGGATTAACTAAGTGTACACCCTATAAGAGTATATTTCACTACTCACATCTCCCCTGTCCCGTATTATTGTGCAAGGGCTCAAGTACCCACATCTTGGGATGAATGGAAGTCGTACGGACTACCATTTTCCCCACCAGGCTTGGAGTAGCCTGACCCAGCGGGTGGCATCTGTATAGCAAGGGACTAGGTGGCAAACTTGCGCATGTCCCTTGGCAGATTCAGAATCCCCGCTTGCCCGGCTTCACAGGACCAGCTTAGCTCTGATTGGCTGGTAAGAAAGTTCCCATACTGTGATTTGTTGTAGTATTTTGTGAATGAACTCCAAAATACTATAAGAAACCTCTCAGCCAATCAGTCAGGAGATTCTCAAGAGCCAAAACAGCGGCAGGCTTTTTGAATGTGTTAAAAAGTGCTCTTGCGCGAATAGCAAGGCACCAGCTTCAGGAAAATCTACCCGGAGTATTTTCTAAGTCCATCTTTTTGCGACCAAGTTCTCATAAACGAACGTAGTGGCTGCGATTGGGATTTCAAGACGATTTTATTTCCAGGATATTTGGAGCTAAGTCCAGCTCAAGGAAAAACTCTGTTTTAGAGTGCACAGCAGCTAGGAAAGTCTCGTTTTTTACCCCAGTTCCCAAATAAGTGTGTCTTTTCTTATGTAGTTTGTGTATCATTGTGTGTATACCTTTTCATGCTAATACATTTCCAATTTATTTCACATTACCTGTTTTGCTCAATGAATGATCCTGGTAAAAAAAGGTATAAATCAAAAATAGAATGAGGGCGGTCACAGCAATTGGAGTTCAGCCAAGGGTAAATAAAATAAAATCAGCATTAATGGTTTACATGCTGCACATCACAGAAACAAACACTCTGACGCGTTTCGTCCCGGGATGGGACTTTATCAAAGAGTAAAAGACCCTTATCACACAGACTCCCTTAAATAGGTGGTAACTCAATCTCATTGGACATTCTAAAGCAGAAACCTGCTGTTGGCAATCAGACTAATGAACTGATAGCCACTGAAAGAGTCCCATTAGGAGAGTCTGTGTGAAACAGAATTACATGGGGTTAAAAAATAAAAAACACATGTAAATACAAACATATTAAAAACATACAAAAGAAGTGATATGAAGCATGAAAAAGATAAGATAATTTGAATAAACACATATGGAACTGGAATATGATAGAGGATGTGCGTAATAATAAGGGGAAAAATAATAATTAATAAGTAGTAATAATAACTAATATAGTATATATAGAAAGATCATTATAATGTATGGATATTACATGACCTAAATAAGAAACCATAAAAAGTATATATATATATATATATATATATATATATGTATCTAGAAATAATAACTCATAAAAGAAAAAGAATAATATATAATATAGATATGAGAGAGACATGGTGGATTGGAATACACTCACAAAATTCTCCCAATTCCCACCGGTTTAAAGGAATTGTTTCAACTCCCAATCCATATTGATTCTGTGTGGGTGGAGAGTATTGAGAGTGTATATCCAATACATCTCTTGTTTGTTAAGTGTGTTCTCTCTGTTGCCCCCCCTTGGGTGACTAGGTATATGTTCAATAGTGGAAAATGAAAAATTATCAATGTCTCCATTCGGACATTGGGAAAAGTGTCTGGCCACCGGATGAAGGAAGTCACCCTTCCTAATGAGACGTACGTGTTCCGCTATTCTGACCTTAAGAGGTCTCGTAGTACGGCCTACATATCTTAATCCACAATTGCAATGAAGAACATATATAAGAAAACTAATATTGCAGTTAAGAAAATTCTTAATGTAATATTTTCTTAAATTGTTATTGTACATAATAAATTTGGTAAAAAACGCATATTGGCACATTGAACATTTGCCACACTTGAAAAAACCTTTGGGAATACCTCTGACATTGGGAAAGCTAGATCTAGTATCAAAAATACTTGGTGACAGATGAAAAGCCAATGTTTTGGCTTTGCGGTAGGTGAATCTAGGTCCACCTTGAACAATTGAACGAATATCGTTGTCCAGCAGAAGGGTATGCCAATGTTTGGAGACAATATTACAAATCTGTTGTGATTGTTGATTGTAAGTCGTAATAAAATATGGACTCTTTGTTTCATTAGAGTACAAAACATTGGCTTTCCCTCTGTTGGACAGGGATTTTTCTCGTTTACAAATAAGGGCATCTCTATCCAAAACATTTGCTTTATCGAAAGCTGCTGATACATCTTTGGCAAAATAACCCCTGGCTAGGAACCTATTAGACATTTCCCTTGATCGAGACAAAAAGACCTCATTGTCAGAGCACACTCTTTTTAATCTCATAAATTGAGCCCCAGGAATATTCCTAATCAATGACCGCGGATGACAACTTTGTGCACTAAGGAGTGTATTCCTGGAGTTCTCTTTTCGATAGATATCTGTCTGAATATGCATATCATTGTCAATATACAGGAGCAAATCTAAATAGTGAATGTGATTAAGATTGTGCTCAAAAGTAAGTTTAATATTTAGATCATTAGTGTTTAAATAGTCAATAAAAGAAATAAGTGTGTGTTCATCACCCTTCCAAATCAAGATAAGATCGTCAATATATCTCTTATAAAAGACAATATTATGACGAAAGAGATTATCACTGTGAAAAATAAACCGTGACTCCCAAAAACCCATAAATAAATTGGCGTATGACGGTGCAAAACTAGTGCCCATTGCAGTGCCCAATAATTGTAAATAAAAATGTGAATCAAACAAAAAATAATTGTGAGTGAGTAAAAATGAAACAGATTGTAATAAAAAAGTGCAATGTGAAACAGATAAAGTCGAAAGATCAAGATAGTGTTCTATAGCTGTAAGACCGTGCTTGTGTTCTATAATAGAGTAGAGGGAGGCCACATCTAATGTGACCCACCTATAATCCTTGTGCCATGTGAACTCCTGTAAATTGACAATTAGATCCGCTGTGTCTCTGACAAATGAAGGTAGTTGTGCCACCAGGGGTTGCAAAAACCTGACCACATACCGCGACAACCCATCTCCCAAAGATCCAATACTCGCTACTATTGGTCGACTAGGGGGGTCCACCAGCGATTTATGGATCTTTGGGAGATGATGGAAAACGGGAATCACGGGATGTGGACAGTTAAGAAATTCAAATTCTTAACAACTGATAACATTAAGAATTCTGCCAAATTCCAATAATTCCAATAATTCAGGACGATATTTAGATGTAGGATTGCCCACAAGATGCAGATATGCGGAACCTCTAAAGTCTCTGAAGGATATCTATACCGGTCATGTCTATAGGATTGAGTCATTTATGAAGTGCAATACCAACTTTGTAATTTATCTGTTGAAATGTGCATGCGGCAGTGGCTACATAGGTAGGACTATTAGAGCATTGAAGGTGAGAATTACAGAGCATATTCGTAGTATTAAAAATCGCGACGAACGCTTCCCTGTAGCGCGCCATTTCAATACATGCCCATCAGGATCTATCAAAACGCTCACATATAGCGCCATTGAGATTATTTCCATACATCCTAGAGGGGGACACAGGGAGGCTTCACTGAATCGTAGGGAAATGTTCTGGATTTATGCCCTTGGGACAATGGCACCCAGGGGCATGAATCAGGACTGGGAGTTGAAACATTTCCTCAACTAAAAACAATAAAGAAAAGCATTTTCACTTTAGATGCATGTAGCGACTGATATAGCTTTGACTCGCCTTATGCAAAAAGATCCAAAATTGATAACATGGTTCTTATGAAATTTAGGGAATACATGTATAATAGACCCAATCAACATTAAATATAGACATTAGCTTTTTAAGAGGGCCATCCATTCTCTATTAATGATCTCTTTATGTCATACATGTTCCAGTTTCTATGTACAGCCTGCTTTTTCTGCCCATTCACCATATACAGTTATAATTCTTGTAATCAACTCAACAAGATATATGGGGCTAATATCAGTCTCCCCATATGGTGTAATATATTAATACTCACAGACATGAGCAATATATATGTTCCCACATAGAGTACATAAAGGATAAATGGTTTATGCCTTATGCCAAATGCATTGTTATTATTAAATATGATTATATGGTAAAACAATGATAACACATTGCCCTTTATCTGACTCTATGACCTCCGTTGCAGTTCTAAGATTCGCATTACAATGTTTAATTGTCTTTGTTTGTTATGTATGTTTTTATTGTAGTTGGGCATGTTTCATCATGCTAATTTTATTCATTTCTGTTTCCTTCCCCCAAGTCTTTTTGTTCCCTTCCCTAACCCCCCCCCCCCCACCGCCGACTCCCTAGTTCATACAGCAATGTATACATTCCCATAAAACACAGAGATGGGAAGCTCATTGTTATTGTTTATGGTTGTTGCCTAGTAACGTCGCGGCCTGTGTTGCAGGAGGGGTTGTACGTGCGGCTACTACACATGCGCGTCATTCCCCTGCTTGAAACACACCCACGGCATCTTGCTTTCCATTGGGTATGAGCATCAACCAATGAGGGTGCATTTCGGCGATTTTCGCGCCAAAATCACGCAGCGCGATGACGCAGGTGGGCGGGGCTTACTCTATAAGACTGGGGGGATGAACGGCGCGAGTCAGCTCTATGATTAAGGACTATGCTAGTCCGAAACACGTCAGAGTGTGTCCTCCATACCATGTTTTGTTAATAAATATATATTTTTAACCTACACCTTGCTGGTCTCCTATTCTACTCGGCTGTGCACCGCTGGAATCCCGGGATTTCTACCACTATTTTGAATATGGAGCGTGATGCACGCAACCAAGGAAGCAGATATCCGTGAGTATTGTTTTTCTCCCTCACTTGGAGACTTGATGACCGGCAACAGTGCTGCAGCATAAGGGTCCTGTACGGCGCAGTCCTACACATAAATGGTATGTTAACCCTCACTCTTTCATTCTGACACATGGACTATCTCATTGGTTAGTGTCTGTTGTTCTGCTGCATCAATTAAGCACTGGGTCCAATACCTCACTGTATGGTTATACTGGCTTCCTATACATATGGACTTAAACTGTTCAAATTATTGAAGTTCAGAATTGGATTGAGCACTGTTATTGGGACGCATGCCCCAAACAACCGAGATTGAGTTACCACCTATTTAAGGGAGTCTGTGTGATAAGGGTCTTTTACTCTTTGATAAAGTCCCATCCAGGGACGAAACGCGTGAGTGTTTGTTTCTGTGATGTGCAGCATGTAAACCATTAAAGCTGATTTTATTTTATTCACCCTTGGCTGAACTCCAATTGCTGTGACTGCCATCATTCTATTTTTGACTCTACCTATCTCGGCTGGAGCACGCAGGCTTCTCACTATTACTTCCTCCAGTTTTGAATGCTGGTGCCACCCCCTCGAGCGTGCAGACGCGCCGGAGCACACTGAATGCTGGGATGCATCGTCAGCTCTTCCTCCCTGCAGGAGACGGCGTTCGCCGGTTTTGAACCAGCTGGAACTTCTACACGGGTATTGTGTCGGCGTGAGTCAAGACGCCACCGCCACCCCCTCGTTTGTGGAGACGCGCCAGAGTATATCATCAGCTGGATTACAGTCACACCAGCTCCTCAACTCTTCATGAAACGGCTTCTGAGCTGGGAACAAGGAAAATACAGACACCGGGCAGGGTAAGGGCAGCAGTTTGTGGTTTTATTTGGTTCATGAGTGAGGTGTTTGCGGACAGTTCATCTCTTGCTTCTAGCTTCATCCTGCTCACTAGCGTCCCACCCAGGGTGAGTCTATTTATATTATCCTACATATGACTTTATACTACATAATCAATAGTGAGTTGCCTTTTGACCTTTGTGGATTGTGGGTCATTATCCATGTAGCACCATATATGTGACTCTGGTAGCATCAGATATATTGGGTTTATTCCCTTTTTGTTCTACTATCAAAAAGGTAAAAATGCCTGGTCTCCTGTGACAGGAGCAGAAGAGTGTAAAGCTTTAAAAATGAGGAGGAGAATTGAGTGTGTGATACGGAATTTGATAGGAAGCCAGGAGTGGGATTTCAGCAGTGGATACGCTGAGACAGATTTCAGAAATAGTAGAGTGATTCTGACAGCAGTTTTGCAACTTTTGTTACATTTCTTATGTAACGGCTGGACCTCCCTTGTCTGACCCACCCAATCTCACATTGGCCCGTTTGGTCTAACCGGGTCCCCATTACAAGGTCGTGTGTGGTGGTGCACCTGCAAGTAACAGGACTCCTGAGTCTCCCGCTTGGTGTTATAGAGGATGGCAGCAGGACAGGTATCTGAGGTAGTGGTTACGAGTCCAACTTACTTCATGTGCAGCGCCTCCACCTCATCAGGATCTATGCTTCCGCAGGGAGATGGTCCTGGTGAGGAACTCCTTCTCGGTGGTGACTGCCACTGCAGAGTAATCTCACACTCACACAGCGGGGGTATCTTTGAACTTGGCATCTTTATTGTGGTTTGGGATGTAGCAGACTGCCCCATGCAGCTGCTGGCTCTAGCCGCACATCTCTCCGTGCTGTCCCTTTGCCAGGTACGCCCTCCCGTGTTGAAGTGGGATTCCCTTTCTCCTAGGGAGATCACCACTGCGCCAGGTCCCTGGACACAGTGTGTCTTAGACATACTTGATTGGTCACTCTGCTACCGCTAGTTACAGCACTCGAGTCACAAAAGTATTCCTCCAATCCCTTATGCAGGAGCATACATTTTACCAGCTGCTTCACACAACTGCTGGCCAACACTACACTAACTGACAGTGCTGTGCCCTTTATACCTCAGGGGGCAGGCGCAGCTCTGATGTCACTATCCAGGGACTCAGAGCATACAGCCACTCCCTTCCTTACACAGGGCACCACACCAGGGTGTGAGGGAAAACCTCCATAACTACTGTTGGCAGGCCTGTACTTACCAGGACTTATTGCCAACAGGGAAGATGTACGCAGTCATTATTATGCATGGCTACACTTATAATTTTGATATGAAGCCTCAGTCCCTTCTGACTTCAAGAATCTAAAGGCCTTCCTGTTCCTTTTTATTTCCTCCCTGTCCTGGAACAGGATTGTTTATTTCTCTGTATTTTCGCTACTCTCAGGCTGCCAGCCCTCCCCAGCTAAAGTTACATCTTTTTCCCTGCTCTGAAGCAGCCAGAGCTGTGTATATTGCAACATAGTTGTTGCAAGTAATCCCCTTTTACACAGCCTCTACTCAGTTGCCCTGGCAACCTACAAATACTCATAGCTTGAGATTGGTTTAGTCTCTCCCCCTGCCTTATCTGCATATTGTTATGCCCCTTAGTGTGTTCCTATCCTTTCCAACAAGCAGCCAAAGTGAGTAGACACTTCTTCCACTGCTCCCCCAGAAAAGGAAATCCTTTTTACCTTCCCCTCAGAGACGCACTCCCCATAGCAAAACACCTTCCTCTCATAGGTTATTCTCCTGACAAGAGACATCTGCTAGCACAATCCACATACAATAACTTTTATACTTCTTGTAACTCCCCTCAATAAAGTTAAAGAAAATAGAAGGACATTGTGTGCTTTAAAAGGGGACGAGTTAAGCTACATGGACTTACTCACATGATACATATGAGCCTTGGTCCAGAATACTCCCCTAGCTGTTTATTTAGCCACATTGGGTTAGTCTTGTTTCTTTTAAATGTATTACCCAAGGGTGTACACTGATAAGTGTGCTTTTCTAACAATGTTTTAAAGACTGCTTGTCTTTAAAGATGTTTTATCTTCCACATTTTTCTCTGCAAAAATGTCATGCAATTCACTCCTTGTAATGTAGATTATTCCTCAATTTATTACAATCTGCCTTTCTAAAATGTAAAGTGTTTGTTGAACCCATGTAATATGGTTTTTGATAATTTATTTCAAATGAGACCATGTTATGATTACTGTTTCCCAAATGTTCCCGGACGTGCATATTTATAACTTCTACATTGTTTGATATTAAGAAATCCACTAATGCCCAATTCCTGGTCGGTTCCTCAATAATTTGAGTAATGTAATTGTCTTTTAGCAACCCCAAAAATCTGTTTAGTTTTAATGGCAATTTCGTTGCTCCATTCTATGTCCGGATAATTAAAATCACCCATAATGCAAACATTAGCTAGTTTTGATGCCTTCCCCATTTGCAAAAGTGTTTTGGCTTCCTCAATCTCACAGATATTTGTTGGTTTGTAGGATATCCCTACAAACATTTTCTTTGCACTTTTACATCCACTGCTAATTTCTATCCACAAGGTCTCTACATTTTCATAATTCCCTCCATAAACATTTCCCCTTATAATAGGTTTTAAGATCCAGTTTAACATATAAACATATGCCAACACTCCTTTGCTCAATACCACCAAAAAGGGAAATAACCCTCTAATTCATGGGAGCGCAAACTTTTCCTGCTACGCCCCCCTATCTTCCTTGTCCCCCTCTCGCGCCCCCCTCCCCCCACCTGCTTTCCGCGTCAAATGACGCTACGGGGTCAAATGATGCGTGTGATGTCACTTGGCCCTGTGGCGTCATTTGACGCCGCATTGCAATGGTGACACGTCACAGCCTGCTGAATCTCGGTAAGTGAAGTGTAGCAGGGGCCTCACGCGATACACCGGCATTTAATTTAAATGCCGTGGAGAAGAGCGCGGGTCTGCAACCACCTGCCCCCCTGGGGGGCGCACCCCCCAGTTTGCGCACCCCTGCTCTAATTGAACTGCCCAGTCATGAGTTTCATCCCACCATGTTTCAGTAATGCCTATAATATCATACTGCTCTCTTGTAGCTATTAATTCAATCTCCCCAATTTTATCTGTCCGGCTTCTTGCATTAGGGCTGTTCTATAGAGTTTGCGGCCGTGCGCGCGCCCGTGTCTGTGCGAATGCGCGTGCACGCGCCGCACGCTTTTTGTGTGTATGCTGAGCTGTGAGCTGCGAGAAGGTACTGTGTGTGTGTGTGCGTGCGTGCGTGCGTGCGTGCGTGTAATTTATTATTTATTTAAAAAAACAAAACACTTTGGTAAATTACCGTGTAACCCTGATACCCCAACCCCATCTCAAATAGGGTCTCCTAGGGAGTCTCTTGCTCTGGCTACATGTCTCAGTGTGTTGCGTACCTGCTGGCAACAGGGGGCCCTGAGTCTCCCACGATGACATGGGGGAGAACAGGACAGGCTTCTGGGGTTGTCCCTCCGTCTTCTCTTACTGGTGCAGCGCCTCCATCTCCTGCAGCCCCCAGCAGTATGGGGTGAAGTACCTACAAGAGAGTTCTCCTTCCACTCCTCCAGATACACTACACTCTCAAGCAGGAGTTTGTATAAAAGTGCAATGCTCTTTATTTTCTCTCTTCCTCAGCAGACAGTTGCACAGCAGGCTGTCCTCCTTTAGGATGTCCCTGACACCACTCCCGGCCTAGGGCACCAAGAGTGGGTCTAGCTCTTCCCCTATCCCCTAAGCAGGGTAGGAGGCATGGGGTGCACACTCTCCCTCCCCGGAGGGAGGCCTCAAGCCTGCAAGTTCTGGCAGGCTGGCCTGTGTCACCCTTGTCCTTTCCACTCCCAGGACAGACTCTCAAAAGACCACTAAATAGGGAATGGCAATACCCTAAGTAGCTCCAACAGGCACCGCCCCGGTGTCTCTTGATTGGACACAGAGTCTGGTGACCTGCCTTCACTGCCTCAGTGTACTGCCTGAAGTGGGGAAAACCCATGATAACTCCTGGCAAACCTGCCCTTACACAGGGATTACTGCCAGGAGGAGGGCAGACCTATAGCCCAAACCACACAGGGCTACAACCGCTAAGGTAATGAATGGGTTAACCCCTCCCGCAACCCACCCGCAAGGTCTAAACACCCATCCTTGGGGCTAATACCCCCTTCACCCACCCCCGCTACCCACAATAAAAACAATAAACACTACAGCCCCACTACCCACCTCCTAGGCCCTCAATAACATTACTATATCAAATACACCATCCACCCCCCTGTGCCCCCAACAACCACTATACCCCCCTAACATACAGTAAAAAAAAAATTATGCACAGGAATTATACTGCAGGCTGGCAGTGGCCCTCGGGTGGTCCTCGCAGGTGCCTGGGGGTCACCGCTTGCCTGCAGTACCAATTCTGTGCCCCAAAAAAAAATTATAAATACTTTTAAATAAATAAACCACACCCCCGCCCCCTAACACATACAGTACAGTAATGGGCAAAATTACTATTATCCACATATGGATAATAATGCATTTGCCCATTTAAAATACAATAAGCAGAATAAATAAAATAAATACATCAGGCACCCACGATGAAGGCTGTCATCATCCTCACCCCGTCCCTGCCCTCTGGTGCTGCAAAAAATACACAAGAATAAAAAGAGCCAATCTAATGTCCCCTAACCCCTTAACGGTTATTAACCGCTAGAGTAATTAAGAGGTTAACCAACCCTCACCCACTACCCACCCGGGAGGCCTAACCACCATCCCCCACTACCCACCCGGGAGGCCTACCCACCCACCCTTGGTGACAATAACCCCTTCACCCACCCCCGCTACCCACAATAAAAACACTACACAGAACAGCCCCACTACCCACCTCCTAGGCCCCACAATACACATTACCATATTTAATAAACAATACACCACCCACCCACACCCCCTGTGCCCCCCCATAAAAACATGATTTATTATTTTACATACAGGCGTAATAGCTGGCCTACAGTAGTCCCAGGTGGTCCCGATGGGTGTCCGGAGGCCCCACAGTGCACCAGAGGGGGGTGCCCACAGGGTCTGGGGATCTCCAGATGGTCCCTGCTTGGTGCCGTGGGCCTCCAGGTGGTCCCCGCTTGTCCCCGTGGGCTACAATGGGGTCCACGGGTGGGCCCACGAGTGTCTGGGGGTCCCTAGGTCAACCCCACAGGTGTCTGGGGGCCCTCGGGTGGTTCCCACGGGGGTCTAGGGCCCACGGTTGGTCCTTACAGGTCCGCGGGGCCCCCACAGTCCCTGCAGACCTTAGGTACCAACCCTGTATGTAAAAATAAATAAAACATGTCCTACATTTAAATAAATCAATACCCCCCCCCCCCCCCCACCACCACCACCAAACACATACAGTACAGTAATGTGCAAAATAACTATTATCCAGATATGGATAATAGATTATTTGCCCATTATTAAACACATAAACCAGCATAAATAAAGTAAATAAATACAGTTCTACTTACTACAGCAATATGATGTATGTCCTCATCAGGATAGTAGCTCCCTGTCTCCATGCCACAAAAATACATTGCAAATACATGATACAAATACACTGAGAGGGAGTGGCTCAGTGGAGCCTGGTTCAATTCCCGGTGTCGGCTCCTTGTGACCTCGGGCAAGTCACTTTATCTCCCTGTGCCTCGGGCACCAAAAAGATAGATTGTAAGCTCCACAGGGCAGGGACCTGTGCCTGCAAAATGTCTCTTTAAAGCGCTGCATACAACTAGCAGCGCTATACAAGAACATGCTATTATTATTATTGTCCCCTAACCCCTTAATTACCTTATTGGTTAATAACCGCAAAAGTAATTAAGGGGTTAACCCAACCTGCCCCGATACCCTCCCACGAGGCCTAACCACCCTCATGGGAATGATTAACCAATATACAAAGAAATGGTTAAGGAATTCAAAAACATGCCAAAATAAAAACATCACATTGCAAAATCAAACACAGCACATCTCAAAATCAAAACATCACATAGCCAATTAAATATCTAACAAATGCCAATCAATCAATTGAATTATGCAGTGTGTACATGACGCAAATAATCTGTGCATCATGTAATACTATGCCAATCAATGTTCAAACTATAACAAACAATTACAAACATAATACAATGCCATCCAAACAATAAGAAAATAAAAACAAAACAAGAAGTAAACCGAAATAAATTACCATTAATTAATCCAATCCAAAATTAATTACACAATTCACTATTAAAATCCCAAAACCAAACAATTCTGAAATAAATGCAAGTTCAAAGTAACACCATCAGCCAAAATCTAACTACCAAAAAGAAGCCACTATTAAAAAGCACGTTTTTATTTGCAACACTTGGGTACTGCTATGGGCACAAGTTTCGCATCATCATATGCAAATTTATTTATGGGTTTTTGGGAGTCACGTTTTATTTATCACAGCGACAATTCTTTTCGTCATAATATCATTTTTTTAAAGAGATTTATTGACGATCTGATCTTAGTTTGGAAGGGTGATGAACACACACTTGTTTATTTTATTGATTATTTAAACACCAATGATCTAAATATAAAACTCACTTTTGAGCACAACATTAATCATATTCATTATTTGGATTTACTCCTGTACATTGACAACGATATGACTATCCACACGGACATTTATAGAAAGGAGAACTCCAGGAATACGCTCCTCAGCGCACAAAGTTGTCATCCACGTTCACTAATTAGGAGTATTCCTGGAGCCCAATTCATGAGATTAAAGAGACTTTGTTCAGATAATGAAGTTTTCTTGTCTCGATCAAAGGACATGTCTGATAGGTTTTTGGCCAGGGGTTATTCTGCCAAGGATGTGTCAGCTGCTTTTGACAAAGCAGATACTATGGATAGGGATGCTCTCATTTGTAAGAAAAATCCTTTATCCAACATAGAGAGAGACAAATCTTCATATTCTAATCATACACAAAGTCTATTCTTTATTACAACATAAAACCAACAATCTCAACAAATCTGTAATATTGTGTCTAAACATTGGCATACTCTTCTGTTGGATAAGGACATTCGTACTATGGTTCAAAGTGGACCTAGATTTACTTACCATAAGGCCAAAACATTGGCTTTCCATTTGTCACCAAGTATGTTTGATTCTAGATCCAGTTTTCCCAATGTCAGAGGCATACCCAAAGGTTTTTTCAAGTGCGGCAAATGTTCTATGTGCCAGTATACATTTCCTACTAAATTTATCACATACAATGACAATCTCAGAAAGTATCACATTAGGAATTTTCTTAATTGCAATACTAGCTTTGTTATTTATGTCCTTTATTGTGGTTGTGGACATAGATATGTGGGTTGTACTACAAGACCCTTAAAGATCAGAATAGCTGAGCATGCACGTTTAATTAGAAAGAGGGATTTGATCCACCCCGTGGCCAGACATTTCTCTCAGTGTTCTAATGGTGGTATTAGTAATTTTTCATTCTCTGCCATAGAACACATACCCTGTCACCCCAGGGGGGGCAATAGAGAAAATACCCTCAACAAACAAGAGATGTATTGGATATACACTCTCAATACTCTCCACCCACTAGGCATGAATTTTGACTGGGAGTTGAAACACTTCCTCCAGGGCTAAGGGGATAGGGAGAGTGTTGGGAGTGTGTTACAATGCATCATATAATTCTTTTCATTGTATATTATTCTATCAACTCTATCATTACATATTTTGCTAGCATGCTCAGCTTTTCTGGTACATCGTGTTTCTCCACTTGTTTCAAATTATTTACGTATCTTTTTCTGCTAATGTTTTCATTTATATATTATTTCATTAACTTTATTATTAGATTTTGTTGATAATATGCTTAGTTGCATTATATATTGTGTACCTCCACTTGGTTTAAACCATTCATGTGTCTTTTTTCATTATTTTATTTAAAAGTTATGCTTCACATCACATTTTCTCATGTTTTTAACATTGCTTTTTGCTGTATATATATGTGTTACTATTGTGGTTTTAAGTCACATAAACAGAGTGACTAATCGCTCACCTAGTAGTTTTCTTTTTTTACACTAAGGGCCTCATGCAGAGAGCAGCGCTGGAAATAATTGGAGATGTTAATAAATTGAACTTTTATTGGTGTGATTTTATCTCCATATGCAGAAAGGTCCGAAAACTGCATTTAAAATCATGTCTGATTATGGAGAGTTGCAACCGGCGAGATGCGCACTGGTGAAACATGTTTGAAAAATTTTGGTTGAGTTCTGAGAAACTGCAACCCCCTGCTATGATAATGAGCAGGAATGCCAGAATTTACATCGCGTGGTCATCAAAGGCTAAGTTGCTAATTGCTTATGCTTGGCCCAACGGACAAAAGGAATTAACCAGAGTAAGTGTAACTTTTCACACTGGACCCTGGAAGCCCAAAGTCAGCTTCAAAAGCTTCAAAGGGGATTTTACTAGACGGCACGGCACCGTAAGCTGGGATGCAAGGGTTAAAATGATATATAAGTCAGAGCCACCCTTTTATCCAGGTTGTTCATGCAAAGTGCTTCATGGTTCTTCATTGTTCTTCATGCAAATGATCTTCATGCCTGCATGTCATCAGGCCTGTTGTGCTATACCATCTTGATTGCTGAGAAGAAATGCCATGCATGTGTCCTGCCTGTTTTGCTGTGATGTCAACTGAAATATGGGAGAAGTGGCCAGTCTGTAATCCTGATGGCTTTCTTGCCATAATCTTTAAGTAAGTGTCTATATTTTGCTGTTATTGTATAATCTGTTGTGTTCACCTTTATCAAGGAATAAATTACATTTTATCATATATAAGTCTCGTCCCAGTTCAAACACAGGTATATATATATTTATATATAGTTTTGGTGTAAATTACAACCTGTCACAAGCTACCGTGACAACGTCCTCCTCTATTGATCTCTCTGTGTTTGTACCCCAGGGCTCTGTTCTGGGACCTCTTCTCTTTTCTCTGTGCACACTTTCTCTAGATGACCTAATCACATCTCTTGAGTTTAAATATCACCTCTATGCTGACGACACTCAAATTTACTTTTCAACCCCTGACCTTACACCTGCTGTACAGACCAAACTTTCCGAATGTCTCTCTGGAATATCATCCTGAATGGCCCTACGCCGACTTAAACTTAACTTGGCAAAAACTGAGCTTCTCATACTTCCTCCCACACCTGGCCCTACTACCTCCTTCCACATTACTGTTGGTAGTACTATCATTCACCCAGTAGCCCAAGCACGCTGCCTAGGGGTCACACTCGACTCCTCCATCACATTCTCCTCTCACATTCAAAATGTTTCTAAAACCTGACGCTTTTTCCTCCGCAGTATTACAAAGATACGCCCTTTCCTCTGTTGGTCAACTGCTAAAACTCTGACTCGGGCCCTTATTCTCTCCCGTCTCGATTACTGCAACCTCCTGCTGTCCGGCCTTCCTGCCTCTCACCTGTCTTCCCTACAATCTATCCTAAATGATGCTGCCAGAATCACTCTCTTTCCTAAATCTGTCTCAGCGTCTCCCCTGCTAAAATCACTCTCCTGGCTTCCTATCAAAACCCGCATCTCGCACTCAATTCTCCTCCTCACTTTTAAAGCTTTACTCTTCTGCCCCTCCTTACATCTCAGCTCTAATTTCTCGCTATGCTCCATCTCGACTCTTGCATTCTGCTCAAGGATGTCTTCTCTCTACCCCCTTTGTATTTAAAGCCCTCTCCTGCCTTAAAACCTTTCTCACTGACTGTCCCACACCTCTGGAATGCCCTTCCCCTCAATACCCGACTAGCACCCTCTCTATCCATCTTTAAGACCCACTTGCTTAAAGAAGCATGAGTAGCACCATGGATAATGTGGATAATACTATACACCTGATACATAAAGCTTGGCCCCTTGCAGACACACTTACCAGAATGCCCTCCTGTATGTTCCTCCTACCAATTTGATTGTAAGCTCTTCGGAGCATTGACTCCTTTTTCTAAATGTTACTTTTATGACTGAAGCACTTATTCCCATGATCTGTTATTTGTATTATTTGTTATTTATATGATTGTCACGTGTATTACTACCGTGAAGTGCTATGTACACTAATGGCGCTATATAAATAAAGATACATACATACATGTATGTCCACTGATATAGACCTTTATCAATATTTACATGTTGGAGTTTTGCTGCTACCTGTTATACTGTGCCCACAAATGATATCACTTATTCAGCAAATCATGCTGTCCAGCTCTCACTATTTATAAGAATGCATATCATTTTTACTTTTATAAAGAAAAGTTCCTTCAACACAATGCAGGCAAATTTACAGTAAGACGTGGAATCTCTTGCATTTTCCTACCAGAAAAGTGTTTTTACATGTTGGCCAATATACTGAAAATGAGAAGATTTGTTGATGTGCCATTCGGCCAGTCATCCTACAAGGCAGTAACAAGAGGAGGAGAGGTTTAGAGAAAATCAATTGTGAAAAGCAGATAAATTAACATATTATTTTCCCGCCTGTTCCTTTTCACCATTATGCAGCTTGGAAAAAAAAAAAAAAAAAAGGACGTCTTCATGGTGCTGACTCCTCCTCCCAAATTATAATGTTTAGTTAAATAAGCTGATGCAGTCTGTATAATAACTCTTTCTGCTCGGGAGTTTACATCCTAGGTCTCCCACAGCCTTTCTGCCCCCCCCCCCCCCTTCTCTAATTTATTCTTTTGTATTAATAACTAATTTTACAAACTGGCCTTCGTGAATCCCTTTGAAAAAAAAAAACACCCCTGTAAAAATGTTGATATGAAAATTTTACGAATACATCATTGGTGTTATGCGGATTACAGATTTGTAATATGCTACTGGAGTTTTGTCTGCAATGTATTATTAATGCCTTTTCATAATAAACAGATGGGGTGGCAGACAGTCTGCAGCCCCAAAATGGTTGCACATATTGTGTATGTATGTATACTGCATTGTCCACATACGCTTTATATTAAGTGTTTGTTCACGCTTTATAACTGTCTCTGAATGATAAATCACGTTTATTTTTAGCCCTAACAGAGGTATATTTAATGCGTGCAATGAACAGGGAGAGAGTCACCCGAGGACGCATAAACTGCCAAGAACCATTATTTATTCCTCTACTTTTTCTTTCGCCCATCAACCGCCGCTGGCCCGAGTGACGGAACCTTCCCCGCAGGGCACGACGTGGCGGGGGGTAGGAGGTACAGTAGTTAGGAGGCGGGTGGTAGGAGGCACAGTAGTTAGGATGCGGGGGAGTTGATAGGACAATAGGCGGCCACAAAATGAAAAAAAAAAAAAAACAACTAGACAGCCTTCCTTTGTCTGAGGCCTGTGCTGTGCATGAGGTAATCCCGCTACCTCACATTACACTGAGGTTTAGCGCGCAGTGGCCATTTTACCACATCTTCCTCCGCCATCATCTGCCACAGAGCGGCGGCTAACAAAAAAATGCGGAGAGCGCACAGTAATCACTCATAAACCCAGCTTCAGGGAGGGAGGTTTATTTACACTGCACCCCCCTCCAGCACAGAGGTGAGGTGGTGGGGGGGTCATTCAACACGACGTCGACTAGGAAGGAAGGAAGGGGGGACTTGGCATCCTCCCACAACCCCCCCATTCACCAATGACCGGGGGCGGAGCCGCCGCGCCACCCCGCTCCCCCCGCCTCCCCAATGGTCTCTCCCAGAGGTTACCGGAAGTTATGAGGCGCTGCCATGTTTTCTGCTGCTTTGTTGTAGGTTTCATGCAGGAGCTTAGCCGATTTTTTTTTTTTTTTTTTTCTTTCAATTTCTCCAAGCGCTGGTCTCCCTCCTCCTCCTCCCTTTCCCCTCCCCCCCTTCTTTCCCCGGGATCGCCATGGAGGCCAACTGGACCGCTTTCTTGTTCCAGGTAAGAGGAAGAAATATCTGCAGATATCTAGACACAAATAAATATAAAAAGGGCGACTGGGATCTACACCCCCCTCCTCTCCCGCCTGCTTAACCCTCCCCCCCTTACCCGCCGCCGCCTCCCTCCTCTCCCCTCCCCGGGAAGCGGGGACACCCGGGAGCATACAACCCCCCCACACCCACCTCCCTCCTCACCCTCCCTTCCTGGGCACAGAGAGGGGAGCTGGCTGCACCGACCGGGGAGAGGGAGGCGAGGAGGCAGCACACAGGCGCTGGGTTTTATTTTATGCAGTCTCTCTTCCCCCCTCCATGTCATTAATCCACATTGTTATAATACTGATGGGAAACTCTGCATTTTTATTAATGAATAGTAATTAATAAAAGCGCGGGGGACCGAGCAATATTTTAACGCGTTTATTATTTTTAGAGAATGCGTGTAATACTTTTTATTTATTTTTTAATGCCAAGAGTGTGACAATAGCATTGAACACGATGGATATCATGGAGACGGAGGGGACTGGGGAAAGCTCCTGGCTGCTGGGTCATCGTCCTGTCTTTTTATCCCCGAATATAATCCATGTCTGTAACGCTTCCAGCAGCACAAGAGACGGGCGCTCACCGGGCGGTAAAACGAGGTTTCACCAGCGGTCTAGGCGCCAAACGAGAACAAATAATTTTAAATAGACTGACACAATTTGGCAGATTTTTTATACTACCAATTGGGATTCAATAATAATAATGTAATCGAGTGGTGCTGTTATTTATTTTCTCTAAGGGTTCATTAATAACCTTCACCTTTTAAATAGCCTGGAGAGGGAAGGAGAAGCGACTTAGTGGAAATCATTACGTTACATGAAATAGAGGAGGGAAGGAAAGCTCGGGATGGTTACACTGATGGAGACGGAAAGCTCATGGCCGCGATGTTCCCTCGCGTCTCGGGCTCTGTGAGGTGAAGCAACCCTAAATAACCCAGTCACTTCCCGCGCCAGACACGGGACATGTATTTATACCCCGGGGGCAGGTGCACAGCTCTCCCCGGTAACACTGGTTGTGTTAAATACCCGCAGTCTGCGATCTTTGCAATTGGTTTTCTTTCAAATTTGTCATTCACCTGTTTATTATTTTTTTTCCAAATTTTTTTTAAAGCGCTGGTTTATCCGCTATATTTACACCGAGCTGCTGCACATGCTTT
>NW_027456051.1:0-26190 GCF_040206685.1 Ascaphus truei | reverse complement strand
GGACACTGGGTGGGGAGCACCAGACATTGGGCTGAGGGGATGCGGATAGAGCATCGGGTTACGTTATGTTATGCAATGTGTTATGGTATGTGATATGTGTTCTTTAGTAAAGCGTTAGTATTGTTTTATCTACGTGTGTGATGGTATTTCTTACTCAGGGCTATCTTTCCTAACGGGGGATCCTGGGTAAGTGGAGGCGCTGCACCAGGTATGGTAAGGGTTTCCCCAGGCTCCCAGCTAGCGGAGGCTCAGATCTCCTGGAGCCACAGGTGTGATACGGTACCAGTAGTTCTTTTGTGTAGGAGGGTTCACAAAAAGGGCTACATATATATAGATATAGGAACCATGTTGAATGGTTTTGAAGCAAAAGGTGGCACTGTGTGCTCATTTGCATGTCATTTCCCAGAATCCCTTGCTGCAGTGGAAGTGCTGTGTGATAATGGTGAAAGGCGGGGTTGCAGACCTGTCTAAGACATGCAAATGAGCATACAGTAATATTTCCATTTGCTATATGCTTTGCTGTGGAGGGTTTTTGTCACTTTTTTCACCCACCATAACTTACCTAAGTATATAAATATTCTCTCTCCCTCTGTCTGTCTGTTCACCTGTCCGTGCGCCTAGTAAAAAAACTTAAATAGTAGGCAAATCAAAAGTATATGAAAGAAGCAATATGTGCAGTGATAACTATATAATCCTTTCTAGTTGCCGCTAGAGAGCAGTGAAATGCAGCAATATGGAAACAAGCTAATAATGATCCCAAAGTATCTGATGTTGGGTCCCAATGAAAAAAAAATATATATAAAATGATCCAGGTCACAAGACAGGATATAAGAAAAATGTTGAACAATAGGGTAAACAAAAATAAATAATAATTATTCATTATTATTATTATATATTAGGATATAACAAAAATTAGTGTTCTGACAAAAGCTCACCAGTTCATGCAAATTTATGGAAAATATGTTTTATTATCATTTTGAATAAAATTACAAACCATCCAAGTTAAAGCATGGCACTTCTATTTACATATTTATTAAATAACAATTTTCCAAATATGAACCCCCCCATCCCATGTCCTTGTATTCTTGTTAATTTGACCACTCTCACACTAAAGAAAATGTCAGGAATGTTAAGTCAGTTTTAAACTGTGAGAAATATGAAGATCAATTCCAGTTTTCACATCCAGTTAATATTCTTTCCCAAGTTGGAGGGCTTTCAAATGAGTTCTGTCATGCAAGGTATTCTGCTAGTGCTTGTTTTACCCCCATTACTTCCTCAATCACACGATTTGAAAACCAGTTTATTTATTTTCAAGAAGAAGACCTGAGAACAGGGGTTGGAGCATATTTTGCAGACAGGGGATCCACTTTAAAATCTCAGTGGGAGGTTCTTCTGTTTATCTCCATTCACTTCTACATGGGCCAACACGGTATTCCTTTGGCAAAGTGTTGCCAGTATTTCTTGTAGTGGTTAATGATGGTCTGGTAACATAAGTCCTTGGCTGGTCATATGCCACTGCACATTTAATAAATTAAATAGAATAAAAAGTTCTACACTGTAAAGAAAAGTTACATGATTAAGAGGCTCTGCACCCCAAAACAGCTGAAGAAATACTCCAGATCCAGTTAAAAAAAATAAAATTATATGTTAGTAAAAGCAACAAAACTTCCCATCGCCTGTTGATACAGATGTGAATCAATAATATAAAACGGACGGTACTCTCTTCTTCCGCATATATTCAAAGTTTGTATGACGAATAAGCTCAAATTGTGCCATCTCCTGTACAGATTTGGATTTTATATGCACTGTAATTGAAAAAAACAAAAAAAACAAATGGTTCTCTGTACTGTGAGCGCTTCACGTTTTTTTCAACTCTTTCATAACCTGCAAACGTTTCTGAAGATGAGCCAAATGACCACAATTGGAAACACTGGTTTCTCAACTCCACTATGGAAACGGATGCTTGTTGTGCACCTCTTCCAGATTATGACCAACGCTTTTTTTTTGTGTCCGTATGGTACTGTAGCATTAGAGCCAGCATCCTTGTGCGTCTTTTGTCATTTATGAAAATGTTTTGAGCCCCACAGAGAGCAGCAAGAATGGTGTAGTGCAGAGAGTATTCACACCTACTCTTTTGGAGTAGCGACAACACAAACCCCCAGGAAACTGGATTAAAATAGAACATTCTTTGTTTTTCACCCCACCGCTAGCAACCACCCTGAGTGAACAGAGAGTAAAAGTTCAACAATTGTGGACCATACACACATTTTCTTCAGGGAACAGCCTTCTGGAGTGGTCCTGCACTGCTGGTCTCTGCAAGCACATGGGTAAAAAGCAGGATCTTGGTATGAACCATATGGATCAATGAGAACGGTTCTTGAGGTATTGATCAAATCTGAATTAACCCATTCAGTACCAGAGGAGTCTGCAGGTCCCCATGACAGTGAAGTGGTGGTCTTCCAATAATTATTTATTTCTTGCGACGTATCATCCGACCACTTCAGTCTGCATTGTAGGTAGGGGAATGTTGGTACCAGGGATGACGAATTCCCCTTCTCCTTCTATGAGAGAGTCCCACTGGTTGAAATCCTTCTGGAGGCCTGGTTTGTAAAGAAAGAAACAATATGAACAAACGTGATCAACCTTTTTCCGTGTGTTTACACTCATGTTTAACGCCCTGATTAGATCTGCAGGTACCTGTATTTTAAATGTTCTGTATTCTCCCACTATAAACCCCCCGCATACAAAGTAGGTGCTATGTAAAATTAAATAATATTCATTTGTAATTTAAAAACAAAAAGGGGAGGTATGGTTTGGAAAAGAAGAATAGAGCATAATTTGAAGTTTGTTTTAAGTGGATATTGGAAGAGACTGCTACTTCACAACAGCAGTTAATGTTAATAACACCCCCCCCCCAATAACATCATGGCTTTCTATTGGATATTTAAACGCTGCCATTTCGTTAGGCACACAAGCTCCATGGCTGCAGATACCAGTATCCCTACAGAGGTAAATATCTCTGGAAGCAGAGGGTCCCTGTAGCTGTTCAGTTCCGGAGACCCCCTGCTTTAATCCTGTAATAAAAATAAATGTAGACTTGCAATTACCCCCATCTGAACACTCATATAGAGTTTTTACAGGCCTAGAAGGGTATAACACCAGTTAGGCATTAATTAACTAACATATCATGATTTCCCCTCTTCTCTCAACTTGAGCTAAAGACCTATTTCAGGGTCTGTCTATATGTAATGCCAATACATTCTTTACATCACGTTACTGAAGATAATGCAACGTACTAAAACAACGTGACGTTAAGCCCATTGTTCGGATGTTGTTTTTGCATGTAATTAGCTTTAACAGTTTGAGCGCCCAAGGACGTACTTACTGTCATGGGTTCTGGCACCCGGTGTGCCCCATGACATAGAAGCTACGTATTCCCCCCCGCAAAAATGATTGTTTTCATAGGGGAGCACAGAGGACGCGGTCTGAACCGATGATTAACAGAAGGGATGACGCCTCCCCGTCCGCCATCAGTCACATGATCGGAGAGGCACATAAAGGGTTACGGATCCTATGCCAACTCAGAAAACGGAGCGTCTGTTTTCCTGGTTTCGGTAACGTCCCCTTATGAGCCCTGATTTAGCCTTAGTATCTCTATACCAGGTGTGGCCAACTCCAGTCCTCAAGGACTACCAACAGGTAAGGATTTTAGGATATCCCTGCTTCAGCACAGGTAGCTCAGTCGAAGATGTATGGTGTGTGTATCTGGTGTGTGCATAAGTCTGCATATAGTGCGTGTACCTGGTGTGTGCGTGCATCTTTGTATGGTGTCTGTGTATGGTGCGTGGCATTGGTGCGTAGCGTCTGTGTATGGTGCGTGGCATTGGAGCGTAGCGTCTGTGTATGGTGCGTGGCATTGGAGCGTAGCGTCTGTGTATGGTGCGTGGCATTGGAGCGTAGCGTCTGTGTATGGTGCGTGGCATTGGAGCGTAGCGTCTGTGTATGGTGCGTGGCTTTGGAGCGTAGCGTCTGTGTATGGTGTGTGGGCCGACTGATTCTTGAGCCGGTTGGATTTGACCGTTGGGCCAAAACTTGCCAGCCAGCCCCTGAGCAGGGATATCCTGAAAACCTGTCCTGTTGGTATCCTTTGAGCACTGGAGTTGGCTACCCCGGCTCTATACACATTGAGCTTCTCACAGCATGCTTTTCTGAAAGAAAATATCACTGAAACAGTACCCCAATCCAACCCTGACCAGGCTCCTGACCACTTACCCAAGTGTCTTTGCAGAAAGGCTAATGTCACATTATTGATAATGTCCATACACACATAAGGATCAATTTCTCCTTTCAACTGAAATAGTTTCCCTATTAAATAACCAGTCAGGAATGTGAAGTCCGGGAAACTCTGATGCACAGCCCCCCTGCAAAGAAAGAAAATCCACAGCTCTGAAAAACTGCCGGGAAGAAATACAAGACCGGAGAACAGTGTGGAGCCCCCACTACTGCTTGGTTTGATTGTGGGCGGTGCTCTTCGGTAGCTATTAATAATGATAACATAGAGAACCGTACCCCGAGTTTAGCACTCAGGCTCACACTCTGATTATTACCAGAGTGTGAGCCTGAGTGCTAAACTTGGGGTACTGTTCTCTACGTTATCAAGAAATAAAAGAAGAAAACTTCCAGAGACAAACGTCATTTAAAGGAAAAGTTACAACCACAAGACCCATATTTTATTGTGAAATTATTCTGTAGTTTTCTATATTTAATTATTCAGTTCCCTCCACAAAATTACGTACAATCAGGGCCCTGTGTGAACATATACAATATTGTGTGCAGACTTACAAATACATTCTTACGCACACACACTACAATCTATACATTCTTGCAGACATATACATAGGAAAAAATAAATAAAAAAGGGGCGCAAAGGAGAAACAACAAAGACACAATTAGTAAAGCAAAATACAATTTATATGTCCGAATGCAACATAGAACACTTACATATAATAAAGGTGGATCATAGTGATCCCGATCATCCGCAATGCCACAGAAGTGTCACTCTAAGACACGAAACGCGTTGCGGTGAGATCATACGCGGCGATGTAAGATCCGTCACGACGGACGGCGGAAGCTTCCACCTGTGCATACCCACGAGGACGCCGACTGAAGGACTGATCCAGGCATCTGAATTCCATCATTAGGGCCGGGACGCACTCTTTCCTTTCAACAACTGGGACTTTGGAACCTCGGGGCTTCGGTGAACTAAGGTCCGTTCCTCTGTGGCATTGCGGATGATCGGGATCACTGTGATCCACCTATATTTTATGTAAGTGTTATATGTTCCATTCGTACATATAAATTGTATTTTGCTTTACTAATTGTGTCTTTTTGTGCTTGGAATTGCCCGGCTGATCACGGGAGACAGGGAGCTGCAGGGAGAATCACATTGACTGTGACGAGATATAAGTTAAAGCACAGCGGGCACTGTATTTTTCTAACGACATATACATAGGCACACATTTAAACACTCGTATTAGTGGGGGCGGCTGCAGGATCTCCATAGATTTGCCTTAAATACTGTGTATTGAGAGCAAATGTTCCAGCTTAAATGTAAACAAATTGTGATTGTTCTCAGAATAAAAATCTACGATGGTTGTAAACGGTTTTCATTTAAAACTTATTTGTAAACAATATTTGGTATCTCGGGTCTCTCGGGCTGACTTTATACACATCGAATCCTTGAGCTCGAGATAACGCAACGTGTAATGGTGAAGTGTGAAGACGGGCTCATCTCACAGAAGGCCAAGGTCTTTAAATGACTGGCCCCGAGACATGTTAACCCATTCAGTGACCTAATGACGTCCCAAAAAAGTGCAGTCACTGGGGCCCTTATGACTTACACGACATTGCCCCTTACTCGGTTTTTTAGAGGCTGTATGGGATCAGCGCTCCACGTCCCACACTGAAGGGGTGTGCCCTGCAGGGGTTAATTACCTTTGCAATGGGACTGGAAATGGTCAACAATGCAAAACGGACGGTAAATTGAGCTCGTTCCATGCATCCAAATTAACGCGGGGTATAGATACTCGTCTACCTTTCTTTACACCAGTTATAAGATCAACACCAAGCCATCGGGGATTCAGACTCCGGACAATCAATTTTGTGCCGATGCGTAGGCCTTCGCCAATTGTTTCCGCAACATGACTATAGCCCTGATTGTGTGTGTTTGTGTGTGTGTGCGTTGGGAGTCCAGAGAGAGTTAACGGAGGAAGAGATTCAATTTTAGGAAAAGTATGAAGGAGATCACAACCATTTACATACAGACATAATTTCTGTTTGGTTTTAGGGGAATTATGTTTTATAGTAGGATATGTGTGTGGGGTGCGGGGTTGAAAGTGGGTAAAAGATTCCCATTATACAATGCAGTGCATCGTTCTGCAGGGTGATTACTTACTTGATGGTCATCATCTTTCTCTCCACGGTGGATGAGTCCATTTTTTTCATTAGCAATATGTTTTCCAGCCACTGAAACTTTTCCGAGTTAACAAACAACAGCGGCTGGTGGATGGCTGACAAAATGTCTTCTTTTAGGGGCAACATCCATGCGTCCAAAGCAACCCCACACCTAGAAACAGCGAAGAATACTTGGGGGTTTCTGCTCAGCTCACGTCTGCAATGTTCTGCTCTGGGAAAGATGTCACTAGTGCCTTCAGATCAATCATTTCATAAAAGTATCTTACCTATTGTAAAGGCCTCTGGCAATGATGCAAATGTGGCGTCTTTAATTCAATTCACACTAGATACACTACTGCCGTTTAGGAACCCAGCCAAAAATCTTTAAAATGACTGAACCATTAACCATAAGGTTGACTCTTTCTGTGTACACCCTCTACCGTTCTGTGTACTGGCTTCACATTTAACCTTCACAGTGCCCTAATGATATACCTGGTACGACTTGGGTCTTAGCACGCAAGACACTCTTAGGTAATGGGTAATTGCTAGTTTTGTTGAGGCAGATCAAGATGACTGGTCAGTCTTTAACTGAGTCACTGTTTGAGCCACCTGTGCTGAAGCAGGAATATCTTTAAAACCTGACCTGTTGGTGGCCCTTGAGGACTGGAGTTGCCCACCCTTGAATTAACCTATTAAACATGTCACTGCCATAAGTTCACTTTGGTCCTAAGAGGACCTGCTCCTTTCTGACCTATTCACTGGAATGTGCATTGCATCATAAAGCAAATCTGGGTCTATGCATCCAATGAAATACTTGAATGAAACGGCTTACCTAAACCGTGAATCTCTGCCGAGAGCTTTGATTGCTGTAGCGCCACCAAAAGAATGGCCAACAGCGGCTATTCTGCTGACGTCAATGGAGTCCTTAAAGCAAGAAGGTAAAGTTACATAGTAGATGAGGTTGAAAAGAGACATGCGTCCATCAAGTTCAACCTATGCTAAATTTAGACAGATACTTTATCCTATATCTATACTTACTTATTGATCCAGAGGAAGGCAAACAAAACTCCAGTGACATACTGTATCATCCAATGATATCTCATAAAGGGAAAAATAAATTCCTTCCTGACTCCAAGAATTGTCAATCGGATTACCTCAACATTCTTCCCATATATACTTATTTGGTATATCCCTGTACACCTTTCCTTTCTAAAAAGATGTCCAACATTTTTTGAACAAATCTATTGTATCTGCCATCACAGTCTCCATGGGTAATGAATTCCACATTATAGTTACAAAGTGTTACAGTACGTCTGCAACTGCAATTAATCCAAGAAAGCCGACCACTTCTATAGAGGATCAACATGTCACTACAAACACTGGATTGTTATAAGGTTTAGATCACTGGGATTTCTCTACATACTGTATATGAAGAAAGCTTTACTGCTCTTCAAGTTCCTTGGAAGTGCTGTTGGGGAGGCGTTGGGCCTTTAGAAGGAATACATTTTGTTTTTACAAGTTTATAGGTCTAAAACTGTACAATACCTGTTCTCGAGCATCACTGCAGCAGAATGCTCACTTCTCATCCACCATGCTGGTGTATTAGTTTCATCCTTTCTTATCAGGATTATGGATTACTCACTAATTTGGTGAGTAGGTTAGTTTAAACATCTCCTTTATTACCATTCCATATGTGTGTGTGTGTGTATATATATAATATATAATATATACAGTATATACAGTATATATATATATATATATATATATATATATATATAAATAAATAAATAAATAATCGGTCCTCTTTAACCTTAGTCAAATTAATGAAATGTCTGTAAATATAACTTATAATGATCTATTGTCACTATAAGTCTGTGCCAAGGACATATACTTGAAACGAGAGCTAACTCTCATTATAGTAATATAAGGCAGGGGGAGCTCCAGACTACTGTACATACCTTTAACAAACTCCAGTCAAAGTTTAAAGGTAATGCATTGGTTACTCGTTTTCCAGCATTGATGTCAAGCATAAGATCTAGGGCTCTTACAAATTCATCCGCTCTCTGCTGAACCTAAACAGGAGAAAAACAGGTTCGGTAATTAATGCTGGGGACAGCAGACAGGCCAGGATTCACTAAGCCGTGATGCTATATATCGCACCCCAACCCAGAATTAACCAACATTCACGTCAATGGTAAGATCAGGGAGCAATACCCCTCATGCCGGCTTGGTGGATTCCAGCCATACTGCATTGGGCTCACACACTTATTATTTGACAAGGTTCCAGCCCAGCATGCAGCGACTTGCAGTGTAATCGTATCGATAAGGAATGAGGCAGCCCAGGTACAGAACTGGCATAACCAGATACAAATGTAAAATAGTGGTGATTCTATGAATCAACTCAGGGAAAGTTTGCTTTGCTTCACTGCACTATTTTTTTGCTTAAACTTATGAAGTGTAAAAAGCTTTTTAAATCAAGCTTCTTATACCTGCAGACTGCTTGCCGCATTGCTGGGAATATGTGTGCTTATTCATTTGTGTTAACAACTCCTCCAAGTTTGAGGTCAAAAAGTGTGCTACTGAGCGTGGCAAATGTATACAACAAAAGATAGGGGAGCCTACATCCAATGCTATATCCAATGTGACAAAACATATATGGTAATAGTAATAATTATTTAGTTAAACCCTTTGGCCAAAGCGTCATAAGCCATCATACCAACGTCAATGTATAACCAAATTTGCAGGTCCTAACACTATACTGTGAACAATTATAAACTGGTTAATTTCAATAGGAGCTGATGCCTTCTAGACAGAGCGCGGCCGACAGGTAAGGTGAGCTCGGATAACTCTGCCTCTGGCGTTAAACAACTCACAGAACTTCTTCCATTGTTTTGCTATCACCATTACTTTGCGGATTCGCACACTGGAGGGTCTGCCCTGGATGGATGGTCTACTAACCATTCTACTCATCACAGCAAGTGAGTGTTTGAGGCTCTACAATATACTCTAAAAGGGCAATATGGATTATTTAAAATGTCTGGAAGAAATATATGACGCCGATTTTCCTGGCTGCTGCGTCTTTCCAAGGCTGAAGGACAAGCCACTAGTATACATATGCAGATGACCCTCCAATTGGAGACCTCCCATGTTTGCTTTGCTATCTAAGAAAATCGTTTTTATGTTTATGTACACTGTGTGAGCACCACCTTCCTTTCTGGACTATGTCTACTTGCTCCCTATTCTAGACACATACATGTCATACATTTCTAACCTTCTGTATTTCAGCCTCTGCGTGACACACACACAACTTGTTTTTACCTTTTACATTCAGAAAGGCTTATGCCACTTTCCTTGTGCTGCTCTACAGTGCATCAGGGTATGTGCCATCTGCTCTACAGTGCATCAGGGTATGTGCCATTTGCTCTACAGTGCAGCGGGGTATGTGCCGCCTGCTCTACAGTGCATCAGGGTATGTGCCGCCTGCTCTACAGTGCATCAGGGTATGTGCCGCCTGCTCTACAGTGCATCGGGGTATGTGCCGCCTGCTCTACAGTGCATCAGGGTATGTGCCGCCTGCTCTACAGTGCATCAGGGTATGTGCCGCCTGCTCTACAGTGCATCGGGGTATGTGCCGCCTGCTCTACAGTGCATCGGGGTATGTGCCGCCTGCTCTACAGTGCATCAGGGTATGTGTTGTCTGCTCTACAGTGCATCAGGGTATACAGAATTCTATCTGCTATTCAGTGCATTGGGGTATACAGAATTCTATCTGCTTTACAGTGCATCAGGGTATGTGATATCTGCTCAGGGTATGATTTGTCGATTGTCAAAAGAGGGAGTTAGTTATTGGGATGTAAAAAGTGTAGCATTTCTCTGGCACTTTTGCCTTTTCCTGAGCTTAACATAAAAACAGGTCTGAGATTACATCAGCTTCCTTGGTTAACAATCTGTCAACTAGCAGAATGCTATTTCTCATCATACGTCACAAAGCTTTTGTCTTGTTACATGGGCATCTGGCTGCAAGATGACTAGTTGTTAAAACCTGCCCTTTTTCAGCATTTCTAGGCTACATTCCTTCATTACGAGAGCACAGTTTCACGGTGAGTACCTGTTCAAAGCGGAGAGGATACTCCTGTTCAGCTGGTTTTAGTCTCCTGTTATAGAGCCACACCTCTTCCAAAAGTCCACAATCCTGCTCACAGGCGTCGGATGGGGACTTCTCTCGGAAATAATACGTTGCTGAGGCGGATGCATCTCTGCAATAGAGAATTATTCCATATGACCCTTTTGCTCGTCTAGCCTTCTGTTTTGCAATGTCTCTTATTTTGAGTATCAATATGTAGATCTCAGACAATTAATTATTATTATTTCACACCTTCTTGACTGTGAGGCCTACTCTAAATGTGTTGCGTCTCTTCTAGCATCAAGAGGGTTACGTGGTTTAATGAAAGCTAAATTGAGCCTATCTGGACAAGATGAGCCTGAGACCTGTAACTTATTGAGGTTCTCAAATAGACGCCCAGAGATGAATAATCTTGCAGGTGATGGGGTTTTCTAGAAGTCTTGCCTGCTCTAACCCAGACCACATCAGCAATCCTTCTGCTGGTACTCTGGATGTGCAGAGGGGTTACTTCTAGATAAGAAGGCCAGATACTGTGCTTCTTATTTACGATCTGCAAGAGGCCTAGTAAATTACATTTCTGGTTTGAGCAAAAGAAATATACCTATAATGGACTCTGTTGAAAACAGTTTATGGGAATGATGTGATCATTTTTGACATTTGTAAAATAGTTATATTTTTTACACTTTGCTGTGTGTTAATAAATAAATTGAAAAGCTGATAAATAGTTGTTAGATAAATAATTACAATTAATTAGATATTAGTATTAATATTAGGTAATCTACAGTTAAATAGAAAACATATGTCAGCTAGGGGCGCTCAAAAACCTATGTGGTGAGAACAGCTTTAAAACACATGTTCACATCAAATCAATTCCACATTAAATACACATAAGTATAAATAAATAAAAACCATAGAGATTAAAAAGTCCGATCTTGAGGGTGCTGCTATCTTCAGCAGGAAGCAACACAGGCGTTCCACAAGTACACTATAGAAAGATAAAAAAAAGCAGAAAAGCCCACACCTCATAGTGCAGTATTAAAACTTTACTTGGCACAAGTGCACTTTATGCATTTACAAGATCGTTGTGCATAAAGAGAAGAAGGTATAGTTGTTACTGTGGTCCAGGAGTAGTGTATGGAGTCCCTTATTCCTGCTGGCGCGTACGCCCGACTCATCCGTTCAGTGGAACCTCAGTTCTCCTCATGCTTCCGCATCTGTTGGATGATGCGCCGCCACGTCACCACGTCGTGACGTCACTCCTTGCCGAACGGGAGTCACAGGATTGGGTACGGAGGGTGGATAGAGCCGGAGCTACTGCTGCATGCGCCACCAGTTCTCCACCCTCTGGTGGTTTCTGATTGGCTATTGCAACACTGTGGGCGTGACAAGGACTAGCGTGAAGGAGCTAGGAGAACTGGTGGAACGGAAGCACGAGGAGACCTGAGGTGCCACCGGACGGATGCGCGAGCAGGAACAAGGGACTCCATACACAGACTACAGGTAGTCCTCGTTATCCAATGTTTCACTTTACAATGAATGTCATATCCAACGCTTTACAACACAACCATAAGGGCGATTTTTCGACGCCGGAATGCATTATCCAACGCTCACCGCCACTGATTAACATGGGACTCACTTTACAACGGTTTCACTATCCAACGCTACTTCCAGAACGGATTCCGTTGGATAACCGAGGACTGCCTGTACTGCTGGACCACAGTAACAACTTTACCTTCTGCTCTTTATACACATCGATCTTGTAAGTGCATTTTTTACTCTTGTGCCAAGTAAAGCTTTTAATACTGCTCTATGAGGTGGGCACTTTTCTGCTTTTTTTTTATCCTACTTTGCTGTGTGTAACAGGATTTGATCCATTTTTTTTTCCATATTTGTTCTTATGACTTTTGAAATCCTCAATCTAAAGTACAACTATATGAATTACTGTACATGTAATATCTACACTTACACTAGTAGCAAGTGAATGGGGTTGTGTAGGTATGATGTCACCTTTTTGGTCACAGTGTTTAAAAGAAGCAGGTTTTCCATATTAATATTTAATTACCTCCAGTCCCAAAAGAGCCTCTGCAATGTGTTACTCGGCTGCCTAGTACTGAAGGGGCTAAAGGCATAGTAACTGATACATACCTGTGTTCAACAGCAGCAACTATGAAGCCTTGCGATGCCAGCCCAATGCAGATAGCAGAATACAGGGTCCTGTAGAAAATGGTTTCATTTTAATTCCACATGGAAAATATGATCAGGATACAATTCTACTTAGCAAGCAAAGAAGGGTGAGGAGCAATGCTGGTCCTTTCTACCATGTAGTAACAAAGGAGGGAGAGGGAGTAGGGGGTTTGATACCTTTTATTTGACCAACAAGTAGTTGATATATTGTTACAAGCTTTCGAACCTCTTAGGGTCTCATTGGGTATGGCAGAAATACAGACAAAATGTTATATACAGTGCTTGTAAGAGAGATATCTGGTTGCATGAGCCTCTGGCAGATGTATCTTTGCAGTGAATATCATTAACAACCAGGAAAGTACCCCGCCCCCTCTTCATTCAAGTTGGTAACGTTAGGTAAGGTCTTAGGCCTAAAGAGCTTACAATGCTTAGTACTTAGAAAATCTTCTTGCAACCGACTCAAATGTGAAAAGTTGGGAGGTGACAGTCAGTAAAGCAGGATTTACATTACAATAGGTGTCCCCTCTATGGAGGGGCATTATAGCCAGGTGGTCTCCCAGATTAAGACCTCAGCTGCACTATCCATTGAGACTGACAGGCTCCTGAAAAAATGCACTTTTAACCCTTTGAGTGTACCATGACGTACGCCGAATGTCAAAGGCTGGGACTCTCGGGGCCCTATGACATACATCATGCTTGAAATGCTCGTTTTCTAGGGGGAGATTGCGTTCTGGAGCATTTCATATCCGGAGATGCCTGCCCGCGACCAGTACACAAAGCAATCAAAGGGTTAAACAAGAAGGACCTTAACTAAGATGGCTTCCAGGCATCCGGAAGAGAGCCAACCAGTAACTGTGACACCACCATGGAGACATCATCACCAAGATGACCGCTAGGAGAGGCAATAAGTAATTGTGCCACCCTTTTTGGTCTGCATAGAAAAGGTTTGCAAGGAGGTGAAGGGGATGCTGATAAACAGAATTTTAACAATAAAATATAAATATCGGGATACAGACTTATTACAAACAATCTTTGTTAGATTTACCTCAAATGTAATCATACAAAGGACCACTGATTTCATCGATTTAATTTCATGAAATCCTTACAAACAGAAATATAAATATGTTGTACACTTTAAAACATTTATTACCTGAAAGCTCCAAGGCCATGGGAGAATAGAATCAGGGGGTATTTCTCTCCTGGTTTAAAAGGTGCGTTCCATTTAGCAGGGCAGGTAACAGAGCCTAAAGCACAGAGAATAAACACGTGAGTGATTCTCAATGAGTACACAAAGTGCGTCTGGAGGACGAGGTGCGCATAGAGCACGCAGCGAGCTCTCCATACAGATGTAGCCTGACTTATCTTTCCTGGAGCCGCAGGAAAGAAGCACATTTTCCATGGCTCTAGGGAAGCTTTAGCAGAGACAGACACTGTTTTATTCTCTGCAGCAGGTAGCTTTCTCCAGCCGCGGGGAACATTAGTCGGGCTCCATCTGTATGTGCTACGTGGCTATGTTGGATATAGAGGAGGGGTGGGCAACTCCAGTCTTCAAGGGCCATCAACAGGTCAGGGCTTCAGTATATCCCTGCTTCAGCACAGGCGGCCCAAATTAGTGGCTCAGTTGAAGACACCTGTCCTGAAGCAGGGATATCCTGAAAACCTGACCTCTTGAGGACTGGAGTTTCCCACCCCTCATAGAGAGCAATGTACAGTTGTGTGAAAAAGAAAGTGCACCCTCTTTGAATTCTATGGTTTTACATATCAGGACATAATAACAATCATCTGTTCCTTAGCAGGTCTTAAAATTAGGTAAATACAACCTCAGATGAACAACAACACATGACATATTACACTGTCATGATTTATTTAACAAAAATAAAGCCAAAATGGAGAAGCTATGTGTGAAAAACTAAGTACACCCTTACTGCTTCCATAGGAATTAAGATGCTAAGTAGCAGACAGGTGCTGCTAATCAAATGCCCTTGATTAATTGACCATCAGCAAGTGTGACCACCTCTATAAAAGCCGAAGTTTAGCAGTTTGCTGGTCTGGAGCATTCAGGTGTGTGTTAACACAATGCCAAGGAGGAAAGAGATCAGCAATGATCTTAGAGAAGCTATTGCTGCTGCCCATCAATCTGGGAAGGGTTATAAGGCCATTTCCAAACAATTTAAAGTCCATCATTCTACAGTGAGAAAGAACAGATGAGGAAAGTAACACATATTTGGCACCTTACCAAAAAAGTGACTGAAAACGTAATTCCCAATAGTCCGGTTCATGTTCAGGGTGTCAGCAAGGCCGAGGTAATATTCTTTCCTGGGAATCCACACAGCATCTTCATAGTTTTCACTGTCTGAACAAGGGTAATACAGACGGACAAAGCTTCCCTACGGAGAAGAACATACACTTTTTGTTAAACGTGGACAGTTGAATAACTTGTATTACAATGAAAACAGCAGGAAAGGTTATTGAAATAAGATATCCACATTATGATGGCACACTTAAGTATCCTGGTCTGTCATTCATTTAGAAAATCTTAATAACAGTAACTGGGCACGGAGCAGTTGTGTGTGTCATTGTACCACAGAATCATCCCAGTACAACTCCGTGGGGCAGATTTATTTAGAGCAGGAACGGGTTGGCACAGTCAATCCTGCGTTCACTCCTATTTAAATCAATGATAGATAACGCCAGATTGGCGCCAACTCACCCTGTAATGTTAGTACCTATCAGTTTAATACGCTGGCATAATAAGCATGACTACCCCTGGAAGAGTGTAATGTGCAATTTCGAGGTTTAATCTTCACAAAATATAGACTGAATGAGTAATTTAGTGGTTAGAAAAGCCTTTGAAGTGGGTCCCCTCCAGTGAAAATGCCAGTGACATGTCTTCTTATGACCTTAGCCAAGTCCCCCTATCTCCCTGTGTCTCAGGCATCACACTTCGATGTTCTTCTTTTTGAGAGTGACTTGTATGACAGCCTTCAAACGAATGCACAAGACCTGAGAATGGAAGTGTTAAGAAGTGATTTTAGTGTAATACCTGAATGGTGTGATCACTCATAAGGTCTGTGCATCCAACACTATGAGGTCCGTTTCCAGCAGGTACGCCACTGAACTTGACACTGCTGTTGCTCCCCATGTCCTTTGAGACTTTACCATTCACACCTGCAAAATGTATTGCCGCATAGACCGTCTCCTGCACCTGGAAGACAGACCGGTTGGTATTGGTTGGTATGAGCTGCCGATGGCATTCACAGCACTGAATATATCACACACGTACACAACACAAATAGCAAAGTATTGCAGAGAGGCGCAGAACAGAAGCACTTTTCTATGTCTACAGAGGATATAATTGGGGGATCTGCCATCTACCTCAAGCCAGTTACCAATACAAACGATTCAAAAAGCCTCCCTTTTGTAGCACTGCTAAGCTTTCCGGTTCAAGATTTGGGTATTTGACAAGTAAAAAAAATAAAAAAATACAGTAATTTGTCAATGAGCCTGAACCTGCAAAATATTGTAAAACAGTGATCACAATTAGACCATTTTATATATAACATTCAAAGAGCTAAGTTGCAGGTCATCAGTGTCAATCAGATCAATGTCATTACTCTGATATTTAACAACTCAGCGAATACACAGACGTGAGGACCTGTGGAAAGCGTGCAGATTAATGAATGGGTTCCAGGCCTTTTAACAGGAACAGAATGAGGAATTCATATTTGCCAGAAAATAATTGAATTATTTGGGTTCTATTTCAAATGGTCCTGGTCAAAACGCAGGAGGTTAATGAACCAACATACTTCAACTCTTCTAGAAAAGATACATTGACATGTACATCTCATCTTCAAGTATGTCCTCCTATTGTACTTGTCAGGCCAAGAAATATAGTTACAACCTGCAATATACAGCATGTATACTTGTCTAAGACAAATACAGCTGCCAGAACAAACTAGACCAGGAGTGGTCAACTCCAGTACTCAAAAGCCACCAACAGGTCAGGTTTTCCGGATATCCCTGCTTCAGCACCGGTGGCTCAATCAGTGGCTCAGACCTGTGCTGAAGCAGGGATATCCTGAAAACATGACCTGTTGTTGGCCCTTGAGAACTGACATCGGCCACTCCTGTGGCCCTTGAGGACTGGAGTTGGTTACCCTACCCCATTCACTAGACCTATTGGTGGAAAGGTGTAAATTTGGTATAATTTGCAAGTCACAGTCTCCTCCATAATTAAAAGGTCTGGAAATATTTGGGGTTCTTGCATATCAAGTGACAAAAAAAAATAAAAATATCCAGACATCCAACCTTTCCAAAATGACTGTGATTGCAGAATACAACGATACTGAGAACTAGTTGATATAGAGCTTCCAATGGTGGTGAAACACAGTCTCTTAACCAGCACGCCATGTCTACTTTAAAGTCTTTTACACAGATATGTTTGCTGCTTAAGAAGCGGTTAGATGGCATTAGTGGAGACAGACATAACATTCCTCACCCAAAGCAGAACTCGGTTCAGAATGAACACTTGTTTTGGTAACCTTGTTACTTGAGCCATGTCAGACTGTTCACCGTCTGCATAAAGTGCCCTCTTGTTAGCTTTAAGGCAGTGTAGTCATCATTAGGTTTTGCCTTTTTGCCCTGGTACAGTATAGGGCTTCTGTGGGTGCTGCTCCTTGGTGGCTTCAGTTGATCCAAGGAGGCTATGAAGAGTACGGTATTGCAGCGGTTCAGTAGCATTCACTTGTTACGTGGTATTACCGATCACTACTACACTGGGCATATTTTGCAACAAACTCTAAATGAGGCAATATCCTAGTGTTCCGCCGGCTGCAGAGGTTGTTACATTTTGATCTTTGATCCTCTTGGCTCAGTGACTCACTAGCAATCAAATATGACAATCGTGCACCCAGAGTTTGGAGCTCATCCAGTGACATGGCCTTTACTGGCTGCTATTCGTGACTTTTTTTTTAATTAAAACATGAAAAACCCACCTAGATCATATAATCCTACTAGAATGATGGTAATGCAGCCATTTAGAAGCAATCACGTGTTGTAGTACCTATCACATTCAAACTGCCCATTTCCCAATCAATGATTAAAAGCAGCAACTCTGATTGTATTTATTATGAAAATCAATCTGTCACGCACCAAACACATCTCTATATACTTGTACAATGGAAAACAAATGTTAAAGCTGTCAGAAGGCAACATAACGATGGCAAGGGACCAGTAAATCCATGAAGGATTTCCGGGTGATACTAATATACCAAACCCGAAATTGGGGAGTACAGGCATACCCCGCATTAACGTACGCAATGGGACCGGAGCATGTATGTAAAGCGAAAATGTACTTAAAGTGAAGCACTACCTTTCCCCACTTACTGATGCATGTACTGTACTGCAATCGTTATATACGTGCATAACTGATGTAAATAATGAATTTGTAACAGGCTCTATAGTCTCCCCGCTTGCGCACAGCTTCTGTACAGGTAGGGAGCCGGTATTGCTGTTCAGAACGTGCTGACAGGCGCATGCGTGAGCTGGCGTTTGCCTATTGTGCGATATGTACTTACTCGCGAGTGTACTTAAAGTGAGTGTCCTTAAAGCGGGGTATGCCTGTATGTTGAAAAGCTACTGTGTGTTGTTATCTACGGTAGCTGACGAGACTAAACAATTACCAAGCCACAAATGTATGATTATAAAAATTATTTATTGGTTTGTTTTTAGATTTAATAAAAGGCATAACAAATTGCAATTATTTAAAATGTAATATATACAGTATATTGGTGCAGGTCTCTTAAAACAATTAGCAAAAAAAAAAAACCCTTTGAAGTGTTTGAAATAATAGTGTTAAAGTGGCAGTCACGTACGAGACAAACAAGGAATTTGTAAACAACTTGTCAATGTAGTTGGCTTTATTAAAGATTACATTACCCATAAAATGATCACTAGTTTGCTTCCTGTGCACAGGGAATTGTTTTCCGTTTCATCAGGTCTGTTTAATTATAACCTTTCCCTGGTAATTATTGTTCTTACTCATAATCTCTTTGGGGAATAATGGCGGCAAAATTAGTTTAAACAAAAACGGGGGAAAGAAGAACACACACACACACACACACACACACACACACACACACACACACACACACACACACACACACACACACACACACACACACACACACACACACACACACACACACACACACACACACACACACACACACACACACACGTTCCCAGAACACAAAATAAATGACTGCTAGACGTTGGGTATATGCCAAAAGTGTAAATTATATTATGAAAATAAACATGCTACATAGCAACTATGTGGTCAGTACAAAGGGATAAAAATATCTGTACAACCAAAACGGTGAAACCTAAGGTGACATCCATGCTGCCGAAAACCGTGCGGAGGAGTGCGTGCACCACGCTTTAGGCATTGATCGCGTCCATAGCCCACGCGTGACAGCAGGGGGGGGGGGGAGTGCGGTGCACGAGGATTCAGTTCAAACTGATTCCTCGGCACGATAGGCAGATCACATGAGCAGTTCACCAAATGAGGGCGAACCAGCTCTGTGATGTCACAGGCACGCCCCTAGACACACACCCCATGGCATGTCTACCTTGGCCACAATACGCTCTCCCTTAACACGGGTGACGTCACTAGCACGCACGCCTCTGCGTGGTCTTCTGCTGCATGGACGCAGCCTAAGGGAGTGGGAGGGGGGTGGGGGAAGGAAAGGGAGTGTCACAAAGAGGGTACGGAAAAAGAAATAGAAAGACCACAGGGGGAATGAAAAGTGATGCAAGTTGAGGGGGGCAACGTTTTGGGGCAGTAGACGACTTCTTCAGGCCCGTTCCCACAGACCCAGATGGGCTTATGGTACTTTCCTGCAGCCTAACTACACAGTCCTCCCTCAAATGGACTAAAAACAGATTATAACACATCAATGTATAAAAGGTCAATAGTGCACCATAGAATAGACTCAGTCAATAAAGCAACCCACAATGACCTATACAGTATATAAAATGTGTGCACACCACTTCACATTAAAGTACATACTCTTTCATTTGGCACTGGGGTACATGTTCTATCACTTGGCACAAGTGTCCCAGCAATTGCTGATAAAGCAGCCTATCCGTGCTGCTGGAAAATCGAGACAACTGCCTAGACCAGGGGTGCGCAAACTATTTCCTCTGCGCCTCCCTGCCTGCTCGCGCCCCCCTCCAGGCTTGAATTTGGCGTCACATGACGCCACCGGGTCACGTGACCCTGTGGTGGTATTTGACGTCGGGTTGCCATGGCGATGCGTCGCCCGACACAAAGGTAAGTGAAGTTATTGGCCTCGTGCGGTCCCCCGGCATTCCATTTAAATGCCTTCCGGGAAGCGCGGGGCCTCTGTAACTACCGCCCCCCCCCCCAGTTTGCGCAACCCTGGCCTAGACCATCGGGAGGCACAGACCATATAAGACAATTGTGGAGCAAGATCCAGAACACAGCAAATTCAGATTAACGAATCAGTAACAATACATGTCTCCATCAGCAAAATCTGTCTGCACACACACACGCACGCACGCGCGCGCGCACGCACACGCACACACACATATTAGAGAAGACTGTAAAATCAATCCAAGGTACTTAATTACTATGGTGATTTGTCTACTTTTTTTAAACAGCGTCAATCATTCATATTTACCAAATTAAAGCTGCCACGGCCATTAGTTAATTTGCCCTTATTAATGGCTATTTTTGTTTGATGCAGAGATTCTACTGCGGCAATTAGGACTCGTAGCAACATCATTATAATTATAGATTCATAAGCACTGGCAATTGTGTTATATAAAAGCAGCAGCCCGTATTTACCTCTTCCCATTCATATCTATCCCTCTGGCACTGACAACTTTTCTGCTGCATCTCAGGAGCAAGACCTTCGTTACCTTCCGTATCCGTTTGCATTTGTCCTTGTATGTCACTCAGTTTATGTAATTGATGTCACGCTGTACTGTGCTGAGGAATATGTTGGGGCTTTACAAAAAAAGGATAATAATATCATAAGCTCTCCTATGTCTTTCTAACACACACATACTGTATATACAAAAATCCTGGGTGACCAGCCTAAAATTTCCCCTTGGCTCCTGTGCTGTAAGCAGCAATGACAGCAATAGCACTCCCCAGCCACATCAAAGCCGGATCTGGAGCGCTAGGACTGGCAACAGCAGTGATTGACAGCTCAAATCACTGGCATGCCGCTCAGTAAGCAGAGGAGAGGGGAAATTCTCATGGGGAGCAGGAGGCAGGACACGAGGGCTTGGGTGGACCTAGTCAGAAGGGGGGAAGGGACAGCTAGTCGAAGCCTTTCTGTACGCTGCCCTGTGTATATGACAGTGTCTGTGTGAGAGAATGTGAGTGACATACAGCCCTACCCACCCCTCCCGCGTCTAACAAAACGCTGGGTCCTAATTGTATATATCCGCGGCGGTGAGCGTTGGCTAATCCGTTCCCACGTCGAATAATGCGTTCAGCGGAATGCATTATCTGGCGTCGGCTAATCAGTTCGACTGATGACGGACCTCCTGTACAGAGGTTTGCAGAAGTATTCAGCCCCAACCAATAAATGTTACAAGTTGTGCACATTTTATTCCAACTAATTGTTGTCTTCTCTAACAACAAAAACTTTTGCCACATATCTGCAATATCTATATGATTTGTTTTTTTAACTTTTTGGTCTATATTCCAAGTGTTACATCTGGCGCAAGCTCAACACTGCACATCACCCAATCACGTCCCATCTGTCAAGCATGGTGGTGGCAACGTCATGTTATGGGGATGCTTCTCTTCAGCAGGGAATGGGAAGCTTGTCAGGACAAGAAGAGAATTAATGTTCTTGAGTGGCCCAGTCAAAGTCCTGACATGAATCCAATCGAACATTTAAGGCGAGACTTGAAAATTGCAGTTCATCAACGATCCCCCCAAAACTTATCAGAACTGGGTAAATATTTATGTGAAGAATGGGCAAAAATGTCCCCTCCTAGTTTGCAAAGCTAGTAGAAACCTATCCGAAAAGACATAGCAGTAATTGATGCAAAAGCTGCTTCTACCAAGTACTGACTTAAAAGGCTGAATACTTATACTACTAGTACATTTCCCCTTTTTTCTCTTCCATTGCTGACATTTAACCTCATCCTCATATAACAGTGTTCAGTTTAACCATACAATGTATGTATGTGTGTATATACAGTGTGTATATATATATATATATTTATTTATTTTTAAGCTACCATACTTGGTAGTACTGTACTTGTTGCTAAGATGTAGACTTTTATAGTGGGGTAGTTGACAAACTGATCCTTTAAAACCTATATAAAAGAAAAAAACCTCCTGCTTGCATTTCCTTTGGAAAGCTGAATATAGCTAAATGTATGGTGCCAGAAAGAACAGCATAGTTACAAAGCACAAACAGACACTGTTTCAAGAGCTTCTTCTTTTGTGTGGTAGTACAGAATAAAATACCCTTTACAGCTGAATAGTAACAAAGCATCATTTGCAAACTACTGGGCAACAGTGATTTTATATTAAGCCTCTGCACCTAGTATGTTTAAAAAATGCCTGAAAACAAATGAATAATGCATAGCAGATTCACGTGAACTGCTTGTTCATGCGAGTACAGCGTATATTAACATTAACAAATGTCAATCAGAATATATTTCTGCAAACAGTTTCTAAGTGTCATTTTAAATAGAAAAAATATATATTTTTAAATCGGGGCAATAGTTTTTTTTAATTGCCTCCTCAGTTTGCTATACAGCAGGGGTTCTCAACTCCAGTCCTCAAGATCCCCCTCCCGTTTCTTGTAAAAAAAGATCTGTCAGGTAGCAGAAGTCTCCCCTGCGATCGCCATCAAATATATTAAAGAACTGTTAAATTGGACACAAACAGAAGATGGAGCAGTGTGTCAGAAGAAACTTTAATCTACATTGATACAGTATTCCCGCCCGCCCCCTTAGTTTCTCAGTTACATACACCAGCAGTCAACATGGTTGCAGTAGCGGCTTGAAAGACAACTCTATGGACAGCGATACGGAGTAACAGAGAACAATATATGATCACCAAAGTAGTCATAAAACCAGCACTGAACTGAAACGTCAAGTTATCACGTATTTGATGGGATAACAAACACTATTCGATCACTTTCAGTGATTGGTTGTAGGACTACCTCAGTGAGTGTGTATATATATATATATATACACATATATATATCTGTACCGTGTTAGCCGAGCTTAATAATCAAAATCGAATAGACGAGATATATATTTTATATATATCTCCATACTTTTTTTTTATGCCTTAGTTTTATAGTGAGTTTCATTGAACTTTGCTAATCTCATTGCATTTACTCAGGCAGCTGAGGCAGACAGTGCATGCGCCACTCATATCTTTACCGCAGACCATGCAGACGAACAGGCTGCCTTAAGGCAGCGATCGCGTCCATGCGGCACGATGAAGCAAGCACGCGTTGCGCAAGAAATCCGTTCAAACTAATTTCTTGGCGCGACAGGCCGGTCACGTGAGCGGTTCGCCCTGACCCAGCTCCGTGACGCCCCTAGCCACGCCCCCCCCACAGGCCACAAAACGCACCCGCGTCACGCAGGTGACGTTACGGGTGCGCGCACGCCTCCGCACGGGAGAAGGCACCATGGTACCCAGCCTTACAGGGGCTGGGTTTGGAGCACAGGCCGCAAGCTGAAGTGCCCCCAGATATAAGGACACAGTACTTTAGTGCGTAGGGAACATGTATTTTAACAACTCTCCAGGAAAATATATTATACTGATTATAAAAAAAAACGCACGAGCTGAATAGGTTCCAGCAGTTTAATGACACCCTGTGACCTGCAGGCAGTACTACATGTAAATATACATTTCAACTACACAATACAATGGTCGTGGCACCAATAACTATCAGTGAAGTGCCCAGCAAGTTCCAGTAACCCAGGGCCCTTTCAGCACCGAAGGGGTTAAATGATGCGCGAGCCTCTGGTCGTCATGACTTAACTCAACCTCCCCGCCCCATCCATGACCTCGCGCATCCCGCGCGCGCACTTTTCACCGCACGCGCTGGTCCAACCGATACAACCGCCGTTTTCCCTCCCCCACCTTTATGAATTGACATACTATGCAATCGCAAAAGCCATTTTTACCTTCCTCCCCCAGCCAGCGAGACCCCGCAGCGCCTTGGTGTCCAGTGCTGTGAACGGGGTCCTCACTGGCAGGGGAAAGGGAGTGGGGCTGCACTATGCGTGTCCGGGGGCGGGTCGCAGCGACTATGATTAAAGTCACATGGGGGTGTGCCCGCCTCGCTCCTGACGTGTGGGAGGCTGTAAGAATGTAATGAGCTATCTCCATGTGTCAGAGCAATAGCAGAGGCAGCAGCACAGGGACACACTCTACACATCCTCACCACCAACTACTGTACTATGCACGTGTACACATCTGTTTTAGCGAACTTTTCCCCATAAATATATATAGATGTCTGTGTATAAATATATATATATATAATCAAAAAATAAATAGACGATACCGTTCTGTGGCTAACGAAATGCTTTTATTTGGCTACATGTATATATTTATATATATATACACACACATACACACCCCTATGGTGTCCGGGGTTGAGTCGATGACATCTAGCATGTCCAAAGTATGTGGATCATTTGATGCGGACATGGTGCGGAGGCTGAGGGAAAGCGGGTGCTTTCCCTGGCCATGGTAAGCGCGCCGCTTGTGGGCGTGTCTAGCGGCGTGCCACGGAGCTGGTTTGCCATCATTGGCCGAACCGCTCACGTGACCGGCCTGTCGCACCAAGAAATTAGTTTCAACTGATTTCTTGAGCAACGCATGCCCCCTCCCGCGCGCATAGACGCAAGCACAGCCTTAAGGCAGTCTGTTCGCTTCGCGTCCGCACGGTCTGCGGCACCATGTCTGAGGCCTCAGGTTACGGCCAGGGTGGCGCTAAGCGGGCGCTCACACTCACTGGCCGCGATGAAACACATTGCAGCAATGTGTGTGGCCAGCGTGAGCGAGCGCCTGCGCATGCTCGGCGCTAAGCGGGCGCTCACACTCACTGGCCGCGATGAAACACATTGCAGCAATGTGTGTGGCCAGCGTGAGCGAGCGCCTGCGCATGCTCGGCGCTTAGCTGCTTGCCGAAGCAAGCAAAATTGAATTTGTCTCTCGCTGGCGCATAACGTGAGCGGTTCGCCCACTGAGGGCGAAGCAGCTCTGTGATGTCATGGCCACGCCCCCCCACGCGCGCACCTAGCCGGCCACAAATCTCCCGGACGAGCAGGGAGCGTGACGTCACCACGCATGAGCGTCAGCGCGCTCGTGCGCTGCGCCCTGTTCAGCCGGGCGATTTGTGGCTGGCTAAGTGCACGGAGGTGCACAGAGCTGGTTCGCCCTCATTGGACGAACCGCTCCCGTGATGCACAAGCGAGTGCCAAATTCAAATTTGCTTGCTTGGCAAGCAGGTAAGCATCGCGCATGCTCAGGCGCTTCCTCACGTTGGCCACACACATTGCCGCCATGTGTTTCATCGCGGCCAGCGTGAGCCCGCCACGTCACAGACAGTATACTGCTGGTAGTTGAGACTTGGATCAGACTCATGCTCAGCTGTTTTAGTTGTTTCCCTATCCTTATACAGCTACATTGTAGCAACTCAGATCTGCAGCAACGTTTTGCTACATTCATTTACCTTCACTAGTAGCGGATCTACATGGAACTTGAGGCTATTTACTGTACTAACGGGCACAAAATTATTACACGGATGCAAGGCTAATTATTCATCTGCCTTCAACATTCGCTAGCTACCTTGTGATATCTACAAGCCCTAATATCTTTGATTATACTTCCTGCTGAGGCTGAGTCAGTGATCTGAGTGAAGCAGACACTGGCATGTCTCATTTCCAGTACAGCATACGATCCTCCAGAGCAGATCCTGATTTTTTTTGGTTGCATTGGCTTCGTGCTCTGCCCCAAGGTATTTAAATGAAATGTTGGGGGGCTCACGGCTCTGCATCTTCACTTACCGTGACTCAGTTGGCTTCAGCAACGCGGCATCTAATGAATGCCACGTCGCCATGGCAATGCGTTGGGGTCACGTGATGTCACATGACCCCGCGGCATCATTTGACACTTCAGACCAGTAATGGGGGCGGGAGCAGTGGAGGAGAGCAGGCTGGGGGGCACCAGGAAAAAAGTGTACGCACCCCTGCTCTACAATTCTATTTGTCTATACTTTATGCAAACACAGCTTTGCGGAATACATTTGGATTTAAATCCTTTCCTCACAAACTATATGATGACAAGTGTTACATCTGGCGCAAGCTCAACACTGCGCAAGCTCAACACTGCACATCACCCAATCACG
>NW_027456050.1:0-26211 GCF_040206685.1 Ascaphus truei | reverse complement strand
TTAGTGCTGCGCTCTGTCCCCATCCCAGTGACATGTACCAGGGTTACAGCGCGTTAGTGCTGCGATCTGTCCCCATCCCAGTGACACGTACCAGGGTTACAGCGCGTTAGTGCTGCGCTCTGTCCCCATCCCAGTGACACGTACCAGGGTTACAGCGCGTTAGTGCTGCGCTCTGTCCCCATCCCAGTGACATGTACCAGGGTTACAGCGCGTTAGTGCTGCGCTCTGTCCCCATCCCAGTGACATGTACCAGGGTTACAGCGCGTTAGTGCTGCGCTCTGTCCCCATCCCAGTGACATGTACCAGGGTTACAGCGCGTTAGTGCTGTGCTCTGTCCCCATCCCAGTGACATGTACCAGGGTTACAGCGCGTTAGTGCTGCGCTCTGTCCCCATCCCAGTGACACGTACCAGGGTTACAGCGCGTTAGTGCTGCGCTCTGTCCCCATCCCAGTGACATGTACCAGGGTTACAGCGCGTTAGTGCTGCGATCTGTCCCCATCCCAGTGACACGTACCAGGGTTACAGCGCGTTAGTGCTGCGATCTGTCCCCATCCCAGTGACATGTACCAGGGTTACAGCGCGTTAGTGCTGCGCTCTGTCCCCATCCCAGTGACATGTACCAGGGTTACAGCGCGTTAGTGCTGCGCTCTGTCCCCATCCCAGTGACACGTACCAGGGTTACAGCGCGTTAGTGCTGCGCTCTGTCCCCATCCCAGTGACACGTACCAGGGTTACAGCGCGTTAGTGCTGCGATCTGTCCCCATCCCAGTGACATGTACCAGGGTTACAGCGCGTTAGTGCTGCGATCTGTCCCCATCCCAGTGACATGTACCAGGGTTACAGCGCGTTAGTGCTGCGATCTGTCCCCATCCCAGTGACACGTACCAGGGTTACAGCGCGTTAGTGCTGCGCTCTGTCCCCATCCCAGTGACATGTACCAGGGTTACAGCGCGTTAGTGCTGCGATCTGTCCCCATCCCAGTGACACGTACCAGGGTTACAGCGCGTTAGTGCTGCGCTCTGTCCCCATCCCAGTGACATGTACCAGGGTTACAGCGCGTTAGTGCTGCGATCTGTCCCCATCCCAGTGACATGTACCAGGGTTACAGCGCGTTAGTGCTGCGATCTGTCCCCATCCCAGTGACATGTACCAGGGTTACAGCGCGTTAGTGCTGCGCTCTGTCCCCATCCCCAGTGACATGTACCAGGGTTACAGCGCGTTAGTGCTGCGATCTGTCCCCATCCCAGTGACACGTACCAGGGTTACAGCGCGTTAGTGCTGCGATCTGTCCCCATCCCAGTGACAGGTACCTAGGGTTACAGCGCGTTAGTGCTGCGCTCTGTCCCCATCCCAGTGACATGTACCAGGGTTACAGCGCGTTAGTGCTGCGATCTGTCCCCATCCAGTGACATGTACCAGGGTTACAGCGCGTTAGTGCTGCGCTCTGTCCCCATCCCAGTGACATGTACCAGGGTTACAGCGCGTTAGTGCTGCGCTCTGTCCCCATCCCAGTGACATCGTACCAGGGTTACAGCGCGTTAGTGCTGCGATCTGTCCCCATCCCAGTGACACGTACCAGGGTTACAGCGCGTTAGTGCTGCGATCTGTCCCCATCCCAGTGACACGTACCAGGGTTACAGCGCGTTAGTGCTGCGCTCTGTCCCCATCCCAGTGACACGTACCAGGGTTACAGCGCGTTAGTGCTGCGATCTGTCCCCATCCCAGTGACACGTACCAGGGTTACAGCGCGTTAGTGCTGCGCTCTGTCCCCATCCCAGTGACACGTACCAGGGTTACAGCGCGTTAGTGCTGCGCTCTGTCCCCATCCCAGTGACACGTACCAGGGTTACAGCGCGTTAGTGCTGCGATCTGTCCCCATCCCAGTGACATGTACCAGGGTTTACAGCGCGTTAGTGCTGCGATCTGTCCCCATCCCAGTGACACGTACCAGGGTTACAGCGCGTTAGTGCTGCGCTCTGTCCCCATCCCAGTGACACGTACCAGGGTTACAGCGCGTTAGTGCTGCGATCTGTCCCCATCCCAGTGACACGTACCAGGGTTACAGCGCGTTAGTGCTGCGCTCTGTCCCCATCCCAGTGACACGTACCAGGGTTACAGCGCGTTAGTGCTGCGCTCTGTCCCCATCCCAGTGACATGTACCAGGGTTACAGCGCGTTAGTGCTGCGATCTGTCCCCATCCCAGTGACATGTACCAGGGTTACAGCGCGTTAGTGCTGCGATCTGTCCCCATCCCAGTGACATGTACCAGGGTTACAGCGCGTTAGTGCTGCGATCTGTCCCCATCCAGTGACATGTACCAGGGTTACAGCGCGTTAGTGCTGCGCTCTGTCCCCATCCCAGTGACACGTACCAGGGTTACAGCGCGTTAGTGCTGCGCTCTGTCCCCATCCCAGTGACACGTACCAGGGTTACAGCGCGTTAGTGCTGCGATCTGTCCCCATCCCAGTGACATGTACCAGGGTTACAGCGCGTTAGTGCTGCGCTCTGTCCCCATCCAGTGACATGTACCAGGGTTACAGCGCGTTAGTGCTGCGCTCTGTCCCCATCCCAGTGACATGTACCAGGGTTACAGCGCGTTAGTGCTGCGCTCTGTCCCCATCCCAGTGACATGTACCAGGGTTACAGCGCGTTAGTGCTGCGATCTGTCCCCATCCAGTGACATGTACCAGGGTTACAGCGCGTTAGTGCTGCGATCTGTCCCCATCCCAGTGACATGTACCAGGGTTACAGCGCGTTAGTGCTGCGCTCTGTCCCCATCCCAGTGACACGTACCAGGGTTACAGCGCGTTAGTGCTGCGCTCTGTCCCCATCCCAGTGACACGTACCAGGGTTACAGCGCGTTAGTGCTGCGCTCTGTCCCCATCCCAGTGACATGTACCAGGGTTACAGCGCGTTAGTGCTGCGCTCTGTCCCCATCCCAGTGACATGTACCAGGGTTACAGCGCGTTAGTGCTGCGCTCTGTCCCCATCCCAGTGACACGTACCAGGGTTACAGCGCGTTAGTGCTGCGCTCTGTCCCCATCCCAGTGACATGTACCAGGGTTACAGCGCGTTAGTGCTGCGATCTGTCCCCATCCCAGTGACACGTACCAGGGTTACAGCGCGTTAGTGCTGCGCTCTGTCCCCATCCCAGTGACACGTACCAGGGTTACAGCGCGTTAGTGCTGCGCTCTGTCCCCATCCCAGTGACATGTACCAGGGTTACAGCGCGTTAGTGCTGCGCTCTGTCCCCATCCCAGTGACATGTACCAGGGTTACAGCGCGTTAGTGCTGCGATCTGTCCCCATCCCAGTGACATGTACCAGGGTTACAGCGCGTTAGTGCTGCGATCTGTCCCCATCCCAGTGACATGTACCAGGGTTACAGCGCGTTAGTGCTGCGATCTGTCCCCATCCCAGTGACATGTACCAGGGTTACAGCGCGTTAGTGCTGCGATCTGTCCCCATCCCAGTGACATGTACCAGGGTTACAGCGCGTTAGTGCTGCGCTCTGTCCCCATCCCAGTGACATGTACCAGGGTTACAGCGCGGTTAGTGCTGCGCTCTGTCCCCATCCCAGTGACACGTACCAGGGTTACAGCGCGTTAGTGCTGCGCTCTGTCCCCATCCCAGTGACACGTACCAGGGTTACAGCGCGTTAGTGCTGCTGCTCTGTCCCCATCCCAGTGACATGTACCAGGGTTACAGCGCGTTAGTGCTGCGATCTGTCCCCATCCCAGTGACATGTACCAGGGTTACAGCGCGTTAGTGCTGCGATCTGTCCCCATCCCAGTGACATGTACCAGGGTTACAGCGCGTTAGTGCTGCGCTCTGTCCCCATCCCAGTGACACGTACCAGGGTTACAGCGCGTTAGTGCTGCGCTCTGTCCCCATCCCAGTGACACGTACCAGGGTTACAGCGCGTTAGTGCTGCGCTCTGTCCCCATCCCAGTGACATGTACCAGGGTTACAGCGCGTTAGTGCTGCGCTCTGTCCCCATCCCAGTGACATGTACCAGGGTTACAGCGCGTTAGTGCTGCGATCTGTCCCCATCCCAGTGACACGTACCAGGGTTACAGCGCGTTAGTGCTGCGATCTGTCCCCATCCCAGTGACATGTACCAGGGTTACAGCGCGTTAGTGCTGCGATCTGTCCCCATCCCAGTGACATGTACCAGGGTTACAGCGCGTTAGTGCTGCGCTCTGTCCCCATCCCAGTGACATGTACCAGGGTTACAGCGCGTTAGTGCTGCGATCTGTCCCCATCCCAGTGACATGTACCAGGGTTACAGCGCGTTAGTGCTGCGCTCTGTCCCCATCCCAGTGACATGTACCAGGGTTACAGCGCGTTAGTGCTGCGCTCTGTCCCCATCCCAGTGACACGTACCAGGGTTACAGCGCGTTAGTGCTGCGCTCTGTCCCCATCCCAGTGACATGTACCAGGGTTACAGCGCGTTAGTGCTGCGCTCTGTCCCCATCCCAGTGACATGTACCAGGGTTACAGCGCGTTAGTGCTGCGATCTGTCCCCATCCCAGTGACATGTACCAGGGTTACAGCGCGTTAGTGCTGCGCTCTGTCCCCATCCCAGTGACATGTACCAGGGTTACAGCGGCGTTAGTGCTGCGATCTGTCCCCATCCCAGTGACATGTACCAGGGTTACAGCGCGTTAGTGCTGCGCTCTGTCCCCATCCCAGTGACATGTACCAGGGTTACAGCGCGTTAGTGCTGCGCTCTGTCCCCCCTCGTGACATGTACCAGGGTTACAGCGCGTTAGTGCTGCGCTCTGTCCCCATCCCAGTGACATGTACCAGGGTTACAGCGCGTTAGTGCTGCGCTCTGTCCCCATCCCAGTGACATGTACCAGGGTTACAGCGCGTTAGTGCTGCGATCTGTCCCCATCCCAGTGACATGTACCAGGGTTACAGCGCGTTAGTGCTGCGCTCTGTCCCCATCCCAGTGACATGTACCAGGGTTACAGCGCGTTAGTGCTGCGCTCTGTCCCCATCCCAGTGACATGTACCAGGGTTACAGCGCGTTAGTGCTGCGCTCTGTCCCCATCCCAGTGACATGTACCAGGGTTACAGCGCGTTAGTGCTGCGCTCTGTCCCCATCCCAGTGACACGTACCAGGGTTACAGCGCGTTAGTGCTGCGCTCTGTCCCCATCCCAGTGACATGTACCAGGGTTACAGCGCGTTAGTGCTGCGCTCTGTCCCCATCCCAGTGACATGTACCAGGGTTACAGCGCGTTAGTGCTGCGCTCTGTCCCCATCCCAGTGACATGTACCAGGGTTACAGCGCGTTAGTGCTGCGATCTGTCCCCATCCCAGTGACACGTACCAGGGTTACAGCGCGTTAGTGCTGCGCTCTGTCCCCATCCCAGTGACATGTACCAGGGTTACAGCGCGTTAGTGCTGCGCTCTGTCCCCATCCCAGTGACATGTACCAGGGTTACAGCGCGTTAGTGCTGCGATCTGTCCCCATCCCAGTGACATGTACCAGGGTTACAGCGCGTTAGTGCTGCGATCTGTCCCCATCCCAGTGACACGTACCAGGGTTACAGCGCGTTAGTGCTGCGCTCTGTCCCCATCCCAGTGACATGTACCAGGGTTACAGCGCGTTAGTGCTGCGATCTGTCCCCATCCCAGTGACACGTACCAGGGTTACAGCGCGTTAGTGCTGCGCTCTGTCCCCATCCCAGTGACATGTACCAGGGTTACAGCGCGTTAGTGCTGCGCTCTGTCCCCATCCCAGTGACATGTACCAGGGTTACAGCGCGTTAGTGCTGCGCTCTGTCCCCATCCCAGTGACACGTACCAGGGTTACAGCGCGTTAGTGCTGCGCTCTGTCCCCATCCCAGTGACACGTACCAGGGTTACAGCGCGTTAGTGCTGCGATCTGTCCCCATCCCAGTGACATGTACCAGGGTTACAGCGCGTTAGTGCTGCGCTCTGTCCCCATCCCAGTGACACGTACCAGGGTTACAGCGCGTTAGTGCTGCGCTCTGTCCCCATCCCAGTGACATGTACCAGGGTTACAGCGCGTTAGTGCTGCGCTCTGTCCCCATCCCAGTGACACGTACCAGGGTTACAGCGCGTTAGTGCTGCGCTCTGTCCCCATCCCAGTGACACGTACCAGGGTTACAGCGCGTTAGTGCTGCGCTCTGTCCCCATCCCAGTGACATGTACCAGGGTTACAGCGCGTTAGTGCTGCGCTCTGTCCCCATCCCAGTGACACGTACCAGGGTTACAGCGCGTTAGTGCTGCGCTCTGTCCCCATCCCAGTGACATGTACCAGGGTTACAGCGCGTTAGTGCTGCGCTCTGTCCCCATCCCAGTGACACGTACCAGGGTTACAGCGCGTTAGTGCTGCGCTCTGTCCCCATCCCAGTGACACGTACCAGGGTTACAGCGCGTTAGTGCTGCGCTCTGTCCCCATCCCAGTGACATGTACCAGGGTTACAGCGCGTTAGTGCTGCGCTCTGTCCCCATCCCAGTGACACGTACCAGGGTTACAGCGCGTTAGTGCTGCGCTCTGTCCCCATCCCAGTGACACGTACCAGGGTTACAGCGCGTTAGTGCTGCGCTCTGTCCCCATCCCAGTGACACGTACCAGGGTTACAGCGCGTTAGTGCTGCGCTCTGTCCCCATCCCAGTGACACGTACCAGGGTTACAGCGCGTTAGTGCTGCGCTCTGTCCCCATCCCAGTGACACGTACCAGGGTTACAGCGCGTTAGTGCTGCGCTCTGTCCCCATCCCAGTGACATGTACCAGGGTTACAGCGCGTTAGTGCTGCGATCTGTCCCCATCCCAGTGACATGTACCAGGGTTACAGCGCGTTAGTGCTGCGCTCTGTCCCCATCCCAGTGACATGTACCAGGGTTACAGCGCGTTAGTGCTGCGCTCTGTCCCCATCCCAGTGACATGTACCAGGGTTACAGCGCGTTAGTGCTGCGATCTGTCCCCATCCCAGTGACACGTACCAGGGTTACAGCGCGTTAGTGCTGCGATCTGTCCCCATCCCAGTGACATGTACCAGGGTTACAGCGCGTTAGTGCTGCGCTCTGTCCCCATCCCAGTGACACGTACCAGGGTTACAGCGCGTTAGTGCTGCGCTCTGTCCCCATCCCAGTGACACGTACCAGGGTTACAGCGCGTTAGTGCTGCGCTCTGTCCCCATCCCAGTGACATGTACCAGGGTTACAGCGCGTTAGTGCTGCGCTCTGTCCCCATCCCAGTGACACGTACCAGGGTTACAGCGCGTTAGTGCTGCGATCTGTCCCCATCCCAGTGACATGTACCAGGGTTACAGCGCGTTAGTGCTGCGCTCTGTCCCCATCCCAGTGACATGTACCAGGGTTACAGCGCGTTAGTGCTGCGCTCTGTCCCCATCCCAGTGACATGTACCAGGGTTACAGCGCGTTAGTGCTGCGCTCTGTCCCCATCCCAGTGACATGTACCAGGGTTACAGCGCGTTAGTGCTGCGATCTGTCCCCATCCCAGTGACATGTACCAGGGTTACAGCGCGTTAGTGCTGCGATCTGTCCCCATCCCAGTGACATGTACCAGGGTTACAGCGCGTTAGTGCTGCGATCTGTCCCCATCCCAGTGACATGTACCAGGGTTACAGCGCGTTAGTGCTGCGATCTGTCCCATCCCAGTGACACGTACCAGGGTTACAGCGCGTTAGTGCTGCGCTCTGTCCCCATCCCAGTGACACGTACCAGGGTTACAGCGCGTTAGTGCTGCGCTCTGTCCCCATCCCAGTGACATGTACCAGGGTTACAGCGCGTTAGTGCTGCGCTCTGTCCCCATCCCAGTGACACGTACCAGGGTTACAGCGCGTTAGTGCTGCGATCTGTCCCCATCCCAGTGACACGTACCAGGGTTACAGCGCGTTAGTGCTGCGCTCTGTCCCCATCCCAGTGACATGTACCAGGGTTACAGCGCGTTAGTGCTGCGCTCTGTCCCCATCCCAGTGACATGTACCAGGGTTACAGCGCGTTAGTGCTGCGCTCTGTCCCCATCCCAGTGACATGTACCAGGGTTACAGCGCGTTAGTGCTGCGCTCTGTCCCCATCCCAGTGACATGTACCAGGGTTACAGCGCGTTAGTGCTGCGCTCTGTCCCCATCCCAGTGACATGTACCAGGGTTACAGCGCGTTAGTGCTGCGCTCTGTCCCCATCCCAGTGACATGTACCAGGGTTACAGCGCGTTAGTGCTGCGCTCTGTCCCCATCCCAGTGACATGTACCAGGGTTACAGCGCGTTAGTGCTGCGCTCTGTCCCCATCCCAGTGACACGTACCAGGGTTACAGCGCGTTAGTGCTGCGCTCTGTCCCCATCCCAGTGACACGTACCAGGGTTACAGCGCGTTAGTGCTGCGCTCTGTCCCCATCCCAGTGACACGTACCAGGGTTACAGCGCGTTAGTGCTGCGCTCTGTCCCCATCCCAGTGACATGTACCAGGGTTACAGCGCGTTAGTGCTGCGCTCTGTCCCCATCCCAGTGACATGTACCAGGGTTACAGCGCGTTAGTGCTGCGCTCTGTCCCCATCCCAGTGACACGTACCAGGGTTACAGCGCGTTAGTGCTGCGCTCTGTCCCCATCCCAGTGACATGTACCAGGGTTACAGCGCGTTAGTGCTGCGCTCTGTCCCCATCCCAGTGACACGTACCAGGGTTACAGCGCGTTAGTGCTGCGCTCTGTCCCCATCCCAGTGACACGTACCAGGGTTACAGCGCGTTAGTGCTGCGATCTGTCCCCATCCCAGTGACATGTACCAGGGTTACAGCGCGTTAGTGCTGCGATCTGTCCCCATCCCAGTGACACGTACCAGGGTTACAGCGCGTTAGTGCTGCGATCTGTCCCCATCCCAGTGACACGTACCAGGGTTACAGCGCGTTAGTGCTGCGATCTGTCCCCATCCCAGTGACACGTACCAGGGTTACAGCGCGTTAGTGCTGCGCTCTGTCCCCATCCCAGTGACATGTACCAGGGTTACAGCGCGTTAGTGCTGCGCTCTGTCCCCATCCCAGTGACATGTACCAGGGTTACAGCGCGTTAGTGCTGCGATCTGTCCCCATCCCAGTGACATGTACCAGGGTTACAGCGCGTTAGTGCTGCGCTCTGTCCCCATCCCAGTGACACGTACCAGGGTTACAGCGCGTTAGTGCTGCGATCTGTCCCCATCCCAGTGACATGTACCAGGGTTACAGCGCGTTAGTGCTGCGATCTGTCCCCATCCCAGTGACACGTACCAGGGTTACAGCGCGTTAGTGCTGCGCTCTGTCCCCATCCCAGTGACACGTACCAGGGTTACAGCGCGTTAGTGCTGCGCTCTGTCCCCATCCCAGTGACACGTACCAGGGTTACAGCGCGTTAGTGCTGCGCTCTGTCCCCATCCCAGTGACATGTACCAGGGTTACAGCGCGTTAGTGCTGCGATCTGTCCCCATCCCAGTGACATGTACCAGGGTTACAGCGCGTTAGTGCTGCGCTCTGTCCCCATCCCAGTGACATGTACCAGGGTTACAGCGCGTTAGTGCTGCGCTCTGTCCCCATCCCAGTGACATGTACCAGGGTTACAGCGCGTTAGTGCTGCGCTCTGTCCCCATCCAGTGACACGTACCAGGGTTACAGCGCGTTAGTGCTGCGCTCTGTCCCCATCCCAGTGACATGTACCAGGGTTACAGCGCGTTAGTGCTGCGCTCTGTCCCCATCCCAGTGACACGTACCAGGGTTACAGCGCGTTAGTGCTGCGCTCTGTCCCCATCCCAGTGACATGTACCAGGGTTACAGCGCGTTAGTGCTGCGATCTGTCCCCATCCCAGTGACATGTACCAGGGTTACAGCGCGTTAGTGCTGCGATCTGTCCCCATCCCAGTGACACGTACCAGGGTTACAGCGCGTTAGTGCTGCGATCTGTCCCCATCCCAGTGACATGTACCAGGGTTACAGCGCGTTAGTGCTGCGCTCTGTCCCCATCCCAGTGACACGTACCAGGGTTACAGCGCGTTAGTGCTGCGCTCTGTCCCCATCCCAGTGACACGTACCAGGGTTACAGCGCGTTAGTGCTGCGCTCTGTCCCCATCCCAGTGACACGTACCAGGGTTACAGCGCGTTAGTGCTGCGCTCTGTCCCCATCCCAGTGACATGTACCAGGGTTACAGCGCGTTAGTGCTGCGATCTGTCCCCATCCCAGTGACACGTACCAGGGTTACAGCGCGTTAGTGCTGCGCTCTGTCCCCATCCCAGTGACATGTACCAGGGTTACAGCGCGTTAGTGCTGCGCTCTGTCCCCATCCCAGTGACACGTACCAGGGTTACAGCGCGTTAGTGCTGCGATCTGTCCCCATCCCAGTGACACGTACCAGGGTTACAGCGCGTTAGTGCTGCGATCTGTCCCCATCCCAGTGACATGTACCAGGGTTACAGCGCGTTAGTGCTGCGCTCTGTCCCCATCCCAGTGACACGTACCAGGGTTACAGCGCGTTAGTGCTGCGATCTGTCCCCATCCCAGTGACATGTACCAGGGTTACAGCGCGTTAGTGCTGCGATCTGTCCCCATCCCAGTGACATGTACCAGGGTTACAGCGCGTTAGTGCTGCGCTCTGTCCCCATCCCAGTGACACGTACCAGGGTTACAGCGCGTTAGTGCTGCGCTCTGTCCCCATCCCAGTGACATGTACCAGGGTTACAGCGCGTTAGTGCTGCGCTCTGTCCCCATCCCAGTGACATGTACCAGGGTTACAGCGCGTTAGTGCTGCGCTCTGTCCCCATCCCAGTGACACGTACCAGGGTTACAGCGCGTTAGTGCTGCGATCTGTCCCCATCCCAGTGACACGTACCAGGGTTACAGCGCGTTAGTGCTGCGATCTGTCCCCATCCCAGTGACATGTACCAGGGTTACAGCGCGTTAGTGCTGCGCTCTGTCCCCATCCCAGTGACATGTACCAGGGTTACAGCGCGTTAGTGCTGCGATCTGTCCCCATCCCAGTGACATGTACCAGGGTTACAGCGCGTTAGTGCTGCGATCTGTCCCCATCCCAGTGACATGTACCAGGGTTACAGCGCGTTAGTGCTGCGATCTGTCCCCATCCCAGTGACATGTACCAGGGTTACAGCGCGTTAGTGCTGCGCTCTGTCCCCATCCCAGTGACACGTACCAGGGTTACAGCGCGTTAGTGCTGCGCTCTGTCCCCATCCCAGTGACACGTACCAGGGTTACAGCGCGTTAGTGCTGCGCTCTGTCCCCATCCCAGTGACATGTACCAGGGTTACAGCGCGTTAGTGCTGCGCTCTGTCCCCATCCCAGTGACATGTACCAGGGTTACAGCGCGTTAGTGCTGCGCTCTGTCCCCATCCCAGTGACACGTACCAGGGTTACAGCGCGTTAGTGCTGCGCTCTGTCCCCATCCCAGTGACACGTACCAGGGTTACAGCGCGTTAGTGCTGCGCTCTGTCCCCATCCCAGTGACACGTACCAGGGTTACAGCGCGTTAGTGCTGCGCTCTGTCCCCATCCCAGTGACACGTACCAGGGTTACAGCGCGTTAGTGCTGCGATCTGTCCCCATCCCAGTGACACGTACCAGGGTTACAGCGCGTTAGTGCTGCGATCTGTCCCCATCCCAGTGACATGTACCAGGGTTACAGCGCGTTAGTGCTGCGCTCTGTCCCCATCCCAGTGACATGTACCAGGGTTACAGCGCGTTAGTGCTGCGATCTGTCCCCATCCCAGTGACACGTACCAGGGTTACAGCGCGTTAGTGCTGCGATCTGTCCCCATCCCAGTGACACGTACCAGGGTTACAGCGCGTTAGTGCTGCGCTCTGTCCCCATCCCAGTGACATGTACCAGGGTTACAGCGCGTTAGTGCTGCGCTCTGTCCCCATCCCAGTGACATGTACCAGGGTTACAGCGCGTTAGTGCTGCGATCTGTCCCCATCCCAGTGACACGTACCAGGGTTACAGCGCGTTAGTGCTGCGATCTGTCCCCATCCCAGTGACACGTACCAGGGTTACAGCGCGTTAGTGCTGCGCTCTGTCCCCATCCCAGTGACATGTACCAGGGTTACAGCGCGTTAGTGCTGCGATCTGTCCCCATCCCAGTGACATGTACCAGGGTTACAGCGCGTTAGTGCTGCGATCTGTCCCCATCCCAGTGACATGTACCAGGGTTACAGCGCGTTAGTGCTGCGATCTGTCCCCATCCCAGTGACATGTACCAGGGTTACAGCGCGTTAGTGCTGCGCTCTGTCCCCATCCCAGTGACACGTACCAGGGTTACAGCGCGTTAGTGCTGCGCTCTGTCCCCATCCCAGTGACACGTACCAGGGTTACAGCGCGTTAGTGCTGCGATCTGTCCCCATCCCAGTGACACGTACCAGGGTTACAGCGCGTTAGTGCTGCGCTCTGTCCCCATCCCAGTGACACGTACCAGGGTTACAGCGCGTTAGTGCTGCGATCTGTCCCCATCCCAGTGACACGTACCAGGGTTACAGCGCGTTAGTGCTGCGCTCTGTCCCCATCCCAGTGACACGTACCAGGGTTACAGCGCGTTAGTGCTGCGATCTGTCCCCATCCCAGTGACATGTTTGATAGGTAACGCCCGGTAAAAGGAATATCCCAACGTAGAAACCCTTCCGGAAGCTTCCGTGGGCTTTACTGCCCGTGTCTCTGTCACCGTCAGCTGATCGGGGCTTAGGACGTGATGGGTGTCAGGGAGTGTGCGGTACCAAGTGTGAGTGCAGGGCTGGGGGCGCGGCGCTCTGACACACTCACAGCATTGTGCATTGTATGTGTGGGAAGGGGACAATCGCTGTGTGTGTGTGTGTGTGTGTGTGTGTGTGTGTGTGTGTGTGTGTATATATCAGTGTATCTCGGAAGCTCGCACAAATAAAAGCATTTTGTTAGCCACAGAACGGTATCGCCTATATATTTATGATTATATATATATATATTGGTGAGGGTTACTGTGCGATGCTCTGCAGGCCTGGGTGAGGGTTACTGTGCGATGCTCTGCAGGCCTTGGTGAGGGTTACTGTGCGATGCTCTGCAGGCCTGGGTCAGGGTTACTGTGCGATGCTCTGCAGGCCTTGGTGAGGGTTACTGTGCGATGCTCTGCAGGCCTGGGTCAGGGTTACTGTGCGATGCTCTGCAGGCCTTGGTTACGGTGCGCTGCTCTGCCGGCCTGGGTCAGGGTTAGGGTTACTGTGCGATGCTCTGCAGGCCTGGGTCAGGGTTACGGTGCGATGCTCTGCAGGCCTGGGTGAGGGTTACTGTGCTGTGCTCTGCAGGCTTGGGTTACGGAGCGATGCTCTGCAGGCCTGGGTTACGGTGCGATGCTCTGCATGCCTGGGTTACGGTGCGATGCTCTGCAGGCCTGGGTTACGGTGCGATGCTCTGCAGGCCTGGGTTACGGTGCGATGCTCTGCAGGCCTGGGTGAGGGTTACTGTGCTGTGCTCTGCAGGCTTGGGTTACGGAGCGATGCTCTGCAGGCCTGGGTTACGGTGCGATGCTCTGCAGGCCTGGGTTACGGTGCGCTGCTCTGCAGCCCTGGGTTAGGCCGAGTCCATAGAAGGACAGGCCGTGCTGAGGCGTGCGGACGCTCCGCGCTGAGCCCCTGCATCCTCAATGAGGATGCCTTGAGAGGGGGCTCACGCGAGCGTCCGCAGGCGTGCTGACGAGATGGAGTTTTCAGCCGAGCGCCAAGCTGTTTTTCAGCGCGCTGTCGGCTGAAAACATCCAATCAGCGCGGAGCTGCGTCAACGTCACGGCGCCGTGACGTTGACGTCGGTGCGTCGCGGGCGATTGGCCCAGCGACGTCGCTGCCCCGCCTCCCTCAGTCTCCCCCCGCCTCCGATGGCGCCCGCTGGCTCGCCTGCATGGGCATGAAATCGCGCAGATTTCAGCAGGCGAGCCTCAGCGTCAGCGCGGCTCGGATCGCCTCACCCCTCTATGGCCCCAGCCTTAGGGTTACGGTGCGATGCTCTGCAGTCCTGGGTTAGGGTTACTGTGCGATGCGTTGCAGGCCTGGGTTAGGATTACGGTGCGATGCTCTGCAGTCCTGGGTTAGGGTTACTGTGCGATGCTCTGCAGGCCTGGGTTACGGTGCGATGCTCTGCAGGCCTGGGTTAGGGTTACTGTGCGATGCTCTGCAGGCCTGGGTTACGGTGCGATGCTCTGCAGTCCTGGGTTAGGGTTACTGTGCGATGCTCTGCAGGCCTGGGTTACAGTGCGGTGCTCTGCAGTCCTGGGTTAGGGTTACTGTGCGATGCTCTGCAGGCCTGGGTTACAGTGCGGTGCTCTGCAGGCCTGGGTTAGGGTTACAGTGCGGTGCTGGGTTACTGCCAGGCCTGGGTTAGGCCTGGGTTACTGTGCGATGCTCTGCAGGCCTGGGTTACGGTGCGATGCTCTGCAGTCCTGGGTTAGGGTTACTGTGCGATGCTCTGCAGGCCTGGGTTACAGTGCGGTGCTCTGCAGGCCTGGGTTACGGTGCGATGCTCCGCAGTCCTGGGTTAGGGTTACTGTGCGATGCTCTGCAGGCCTGGGTGAGGGTTACGGTGCTATGCTCTGCAAGCCTGGGTTACGGTGTGATGCTCTGCAGGCCTGGGTGAGGGTTACGGTGCGGTGCTCTGCAGGCCTGGGTTACGGTGCGATGCTCTGCAGGCCTGGGTGAGGGTTACGGTGCTATGCTCTGCAAGCCTGGGTTACGGTGTGATGCTCTGCAGCCCTGGGTTATTATGCGATGCTCTGCAGAACTGGGTTAGAGTTACTGTGCGATGCTCTGCAGACCTGGGTTACGGTGCGATGCTCTGCAGTCCTGGGTTAGGGTTACTGTGCGATGCTCTGCAGGCCTGGGTTAGGGTTACTGTGCGATGCTCTGCAGTCCTGGGTTAGGGTTACGGTGCGATGCTCTGCAGTCCTGGGTTAGGGTTACTGTGCGATGCTCTGCAGGCCTGGGTTATTATGCGATGCTCTGCAGAACTGGGTTAGGGTTACGGTGCGATGCTCTACAGACTTGGGTAACGGTGCGATGCTCTGCAGACCAGGGTTACGGTGCGGTGCTCTGCAGGCCTGGGTTACGGTGCGATGCTCTGCAGGCCTGGGTGAGGGTTACGGTGCTATGCTCTGCAAGCCTGGGTTACGGTGTGATGCTCTGCAGTCCTGGGTTATTATGCGATGCTCTGCAGAACTGGGTTAGGGTTACTGTGCGATGCTCTGCAGGCCTGGGTTACGGTGCGATAATCTGCAGGCCTGGGTTTCGGTGCGATGCTCTGCAGGCCTGGGTCGCGGTGCGATGCTCTGCAGGCCTGGGTTACAGTGCGATGCTCTGCAGGCCTGGGTTACGGTGCGATGCTCTGCAGGCCTGGGTTTCGGTGCGATGCTCTGCAGGCCTGGGTTTCGGTGCGATGCTCTGCATGCCTGGGTCGCAGTGCGATGCTCTGCAGGCCTGGGTCACGGTGCGATGCTCTGCAGGCCTGGGTTTGGGTGCGATGCTCTGGAGGCCTGGGTTTCGGTGCGATGCTCTGCATGCCGGGGTTGCAGTACGATGCTCTGCAGGCCTGGGTCGCGGTGCGATGCTCTGCAGGCCTAGGTCGCGGTGCGATGCTCTGCAGGCCTGGGTCAGGGTGCGATGCTCTGCAGGCCTGGGTCAGGGTGCGATGCGCTGCAGGCCTGGGTCAGGGTGCGATGCTCTGCATGCCTGGGTTACGGTGCGATGCTCTGCAGGCCTGGGTTTCGGTGTGATGCTCTGCAGGCCTGGGTTACGGTGCGATGCTCTGCAGGCCTGGGTTACGGTGTGATGCTCTGCAGACCTGGGTTACGGTGTGATGCTCTGCAGGCCTGGGTTTCGGTGCGATGCTCTGCAGGCCTGGGTTTCGGTGCGATGCTCTGCAGGCCTGGATTACGGTGCGATGCTCTGCAGGCCTGGGCTAGGGTGCGATGCTCTGCAGCCCTGGGTTTCGGTGTGATGCTCTGCAGGCCTGGGTCGCGGTGCGATGCTCTGCAGGCCTGGGTTTCGGTGCGATGCTCTGCAGGCCTGGGTCAGGGTGCGATGCTCTGCAGGCCTGGGTCAGGGTGCGATGCTCTGCAGGCCTGGGTTTCGGTGCGATGCTCTGCAGGCCTGGGTTTCGGTGCGATGCTCTGCAGGCCTGGGTCAGGGTGCGATGCTCTGCAGGCCTGGGTCAGGGTGGGGGGACATGGCCTTGAGCAGTGCTATCCTCATGATATAAATATCACAGTCTGGCCACACGCTCTCTAGGAATGCCAAGTATGTGCGGGATAGAGACACAACAAGGCAGAGACCTCCGAGGCTCCGTGTGTGTCTGTGTATCTCTTTGTGTATCTGTGTGTGGGTGTGGGTTTCTGTGTGTGCATATGTGTGTTTCTGTGTGCGTGTCTGTGTGTGTATCTCTGTGTGTGTATTTGTGTGAGTATATCTCTGTGTGTGTATCTGTGTATATGTGTGTGTGTATCTGTGTATTTGTGTGAGTATATCTCTGTGTGTGTATCTGTGTATATGTGTGTGTGTGGGTGTGGGTGTGGGTGTGTGTTTCTGTGTGTATCTCTGTGTGTGTATTTGTGTGAGTATATCTGTGTGTGTGTATCTGTGTATATGTGTGTGTGTATAATCTGTCTGTGTGCGTGTATCTATGTTTTTGTGTGTATTTATGTTTTTGTGTGTATTTGTGCATGTCTTTCAGTGTCTCATTGTGTAGTGTGTTTGTGTGAGTGAAAATCTGAGTGTGTTTTTGTTATGTTTATGAGTACTATCGTGTGTGTGTGTGTGTGTGTGTGTGTGTGTGTGTGTGTGTGTGTCACTGTGTGTGTGTGTGTGTGTGTGTGTGTGTGTGTGTGATCAAATACAGTACTACACTTAGTGTCTGTGAGTGCAAATACCGCAGTGTGTGTGTGTGTGTGTGTCACTGTGTGTGTGTGTGTGTGTGTGTGTGTCACACTGTGTGTGTGTGTGTGTGTGTGTGTGTGTGTGTGTGATCAAATACAGTACTACACTTAGTGTCTGTGAGTGCAAATACCGCAGTGTGTGTGTGTGTGTGTGTGTGTGTGTGTGTGTGTCACTGTGTGTGTGTGTGTGTGTGTCACTGTGTGTGTGTGTGTGTGTGTGTCACACTGTGTGTGTGTGTGTGTGTGTGTGTGTCACTGTGTGTGTGTGTGTGTGTGTGTATGTGTGTGTGTGTGTGTGTGTGTCACTGTGTGTGTGTGTGTGTGTGTCACTGTGTGTGTGTGTCACTGTGTGTGTGTGTCACTGTGTGTGTGTGTGTGTGTGTGTGTGTGTGACATGTCAGGGCAGAGCCTTGTTACCCAGCACGTCTTGGTGTGCGTTTTTAACCCCCTCCTTCCTGTGCGCAGACCCCCGTAGCGCAGCGAGACGCGAGCTCCCCCCGGGATGAATCCTTCACGTGGGTCGGACCCAGAACATTAAATGTGAGGAAGAACCGGCAAGGGTTCGGATTCACACTGCGACACTTCATCGTATACCCGCCGGAGTCTGCCGTGCACTCCACACTGCAGGTACTGCTCCCTGTGCCTCTCCTCCCTCCCTCCCTGTGCCTCTCCTCCCTGTGCCTCGCTTCCCTCCCTGTGCCTCTCCTCCCTCCCTGTGCCTCTCCTCCCTGTGCCTCGCTTCCCTCCCTGTGCCTCTCCTCCCTCCCTGTGCCTCTCCTCCCTCCCTGTGCCTCTCCTCCCTCCCTGTGCCTCTCCTCCCTCCCTGTGCCTCTCCTCCCTCCCTGCCTCTCCTCCCTCCCTGTGCCTCTCCTCCCTCCCTGTGCCTCTCCTCCCTCCCTGTGCCTCTCCTCCCTCCCGGTGCCTCTCCTCCCTCCCTGTGCCTCTCCTCCCTCCCTGTGCCTCTCCTCCCTCCCTGTGCCTCTCCTCCCTCCCGGTGCCTCTCCTCCCTCCCTGTGCCTCTCCTCCCTCCCTGTGCCTCTCCTCCCTCCCTGTGCCTCTCCTCCCTCCCTGTGCCTCTCCTCCCTCCCTGTGCCTCTCCTCCCTCCCTGTGCCTCTCCTCCCTCCCGGTGCCTCTCCTCCCTCCCTGTGCCTCTCCTCCCTCCCTGTGCCTCTCTTCCCTCCCTGTGCCTCTCCTCCCTCCCGGTGCCTCTCCTCCCTCCCTGTGCCTCTCCTCCCTCCCTGTGCCTCTCCTCCCTCCCTGTGCCTCTCCTCCCTCCCTGTGCCTCTCCTCCCTCCCTGTGCCTCTCCTCCCTGTGCCTCTCCTCCCTCCCTGTGCCTCTCCTCCCTCCCGGTGCCTCTCCTCCCTCCCTGTGCCTCTCCTCCCTCCCTGTGCCTCGCTTCCTCCCTGTGCCTCTCCTACCTGTGCCTCTCCTACCTGTGCCTCGCTTCCCTCCCTGTGCCTCTCCTCCCTGTGCCTCGCTTCCCTCCCTGTGCCTCTTTTCCCTCCCTGTGCCTCTCCTCCCTCCCTGTGCCTCTCCTCCCTGTGCCTCGCTTCCCTCCCTGTGCCACTCCTCCCTCCCTGTGCCTCTTTTCCCTCCCTGTGCCTCTCCTCCCTCCCTGTGCCTCTCCTCCCTGTGCCTCGCTTCCCTCCCTGTGCCTCTCCTCCCTCCCTGTGCCTCTCCTCCCTCCCTGTGCCTCTCCTCCCTCCCTGTGCCTCTTTTCCCTCCCTGTGCCTCTCCTCCCTCCCTGTGCCTCTCCTCCCTCCCTGTGCCTCTCCTCCCTCCCTCCCTGTGCCTCTCCTCCCTCCCTCCCTGTGCCTCTCCTCCCTCCCTGTGCCTCTCCTCCCTCCCTGTGCCTCTCCTCCCTCCCTGTGCCTCTCCTCCCTCCCTCCCTGTGCCTCTCCTCCCTCCCTGTGCCTCTCCTCCCTCCCTGTGCCTCTCCTCCCTCCCTGTGCCTCTCCTCCCTCCCTGTGCCTCGCTTCCCTCCCTGTGCCTCTCCTCCCTCCCTGTGCCTCTCCTCCCTCCCTGTGCCTCTCCTCCCTCCCTGTGCCTCTCCTCCCTCCCTGTGCCTCTCCTCCCTCCCTGTGCCTCTCCTCCCTCCCTGTGCCTCTCCTCCCTCCCTGTGCCTCTCCTCCCTCCCTGTGCCTCTCCTCCCTCCCTGTGCCTCTCCTCCCTCCCTGTGCCTCTCCTCCCTCCCTGTGCCTCTCCTCCCTCCCTGTGCCTCTCCTCCCTCCCTGTGCCTCTCCTCCCTCCCGGTGCCTCTCCTCCCTCCCTGTGCCTCTCCTCCCTCCCTGTGCCTCTCCTCCCTCCCGGTGCCTCTCCTCCCTCCCTGTGCCTCTCCTCCCTCCCTGTGCCTCACTTCCTCCCTGTGCCTCTCCCTCCCTGTGCCTCTCCTACCTGTGCCTCGCTTCCCTCCCTGTGCCTCTCCTCCCTGTGCCTCGCTTCCCTCCCTGTGCCTCGCTTCCTCCCTGTGCCTCTCCTCCCTCCCTGTGCCTCTCCTCCCTGTGCCTCGCTTCCCTCCCTGTGCCTCTCCTCCCTCCCTGTGCCTCTTTTCCCTCCCTGTGCCTCTCCTCCCTCCCTGTGCCTCTCCTCCCTGTGCCTCTCCTCCCTCCCTGTGCCCCTCCTCCCTCCCTGTGCCTCGCTTCCCTCCCTGTGCCTCTCCTCCCTGTGCCTCTCCTACCTGTGCCTCGCTTCCCTCCCTGTGCCTCTCCTCCCTGTGCCTCGCTTCCCTCCCTGTGCCTCGCTTCCTCCCTGTGCCTCTCCTCCCTCCCTGTGCCTCTCCTCCCTGTGCCTCGCTTCCCTCCCTGTGCCTCTCCTCCCTCCCTGTGCCTCTTTTCCCTCCCTGTGCCTCTCCTCCCTCCCTGTGCCTCTCCTCCCTGTGCCTCTCCTCCCTCCCTGTGCCCCTCCTCCCTCCCTGTGCCTCGCTTCCCTCCCTGTGCCTCTCCTCCCTGTGCCTCTCCTCCCTCCCTGTGCCTCGCTTCCCTCCCTGTGCCTCTCCTCCCTGTGCCTCGCTTCCCTCCCTGTGCCTCTCCTCCTCCCTGTGCCTCTCCACCCTCCCTGTGCCTCTCCACCCTCCCTGTGCCTCTCCACCCTCCCTGTGCCTCTCCACCCTCCCTGTGCCTCGCTTCCCTCCCTGTGCCTCTCCTCCCTCCCTGTGCCTCTCCTCCCTGTGCCTCGCTTCCCTCCCTGTGCCTCTCCTCCCTCCCTGTGCCTCTTTTCCCTCCCTGTGCCTCTCCTCCCTCCCTGTGCCTCTCCTCCCTCCCTGTGCCTCTCCTCCCTCCCTGTGCCTCGCTTCCCTCCCTGTGCCTCTCCTCCCTGTGCCTCGCTTCCCTCCCTGTGCCTCGCTTCCCTCCCTGTGCCTCTCCTCCCTGTGCCTCGCTTCCCTCCCTGTGCCTCTCCTCCCTAACTGTGCCTCTCCACCCTCCCTGTGCCTCTCCACCCTCCTGTGCCTCTCCACCCTCCCTGTGCCTCGCTTCCCTCCCTGTGCCTCTCCTCCCTCCCTGTGCCTCTCCTCCCTGTGCCTCTCCTCCCTGTGCCTCGCTTCCCTCCCTGTGCCTCTCCTCCCTCCCTGTGCCTCTCCTCCCTCCCTGTGCCTCTTTTCCCTCCCTGTGCCTCTCCTCCCTCCCTGTGCCTCTCCTCCCTCCCTGTGCCTCGCTTCCCTCCCTGTTCCTCTCCTCCCTGTGCCTCGCTTCCCTCCCCTGTGCCTCTCCTCCCTCCCTGTGCCTCTTTTCCCTCCCTGTGCCTCTCCTCCCTCCCTGTGCCTCGCTTCCCTCCCTGTGCCTCGCTTCCCTCCCTGTGCCTCTCCTCCCTCCCTGTGCCTCTTTTCCCTCCCTGTGCCTCTCCACCCTCCCTGTGCCTCTCCACCCTCCCTGTGCCTCTCCACCCTCCCTGTGACTCTCCACCCTCCCTGTGCCTCTCCTCCCTCCCTTTGCCTCTCCACCCTCCCTGTGCCTCTCCACCCTCCCTGTGCCTCTCCACCCTCCCTGTGCCTCTCCACCCTCCCTGTGCCTCGCTTCCCTCCCTGTGCCTCTCCTCCCTGTGCCTCTCCTCCCTCCCTGTGCCTCTCCACCCTCCCTGTGCCTCGCTTCCCTCCCTGTGCCTCTCCTCCTTGTGCTTCTCCTCCCTGTGCTCTGACATTGTGGGTGATGTCACATTGTCACAGAGGAGGGGGGTGGGGAGTGGGGGGAGGGGGGGGTTGCTCTGACATTGTGGGTGATGTCACATTGTCACAGAGGAGGGGGGGTGGGGGGGGGTGTGGGGAGGGGGGGGGAGGGGGGGGGGAGTGGGGGGAGCTCTGACATTGTGGGTGATGTCACATTGTCACAGAGGAGGGGGGGGAGGGGGGGGAGTGGGGGGAGCTCTGACATTGTGGGTGATGTCACATTGTCACAGAGGAGGGGGGGGTGGGGGGGGACAGAGTGAGCGCAGACCGTGACCTCATCGGGAGTGAGCGCAGAGCGCGGGGGGGAGGGTCCGGCTGCTGGGTGGAAGGGAGAGGCTTCAGCGGGCGGGAGACTTTACCCATCTTCCAGCCTCTGAAGTGGGTGTCAGTGCCACGTCAGATGTAGTGAGGGTCCCGGGGCCGTATACTCCTATTTCTCATCAGTGAGGCAGCAGCATTCCTGTCACCTACCCCCCCCCCCCCCCCCACCTCCAACAGAGACCCCCTGCACCCCCCCACTTCCACAGAGACTCCCTTCACCCCCACATCTCCACAGACTCCCTGCACTCCCCCCCCATCTCCACAGAGACTCCCTACACACACACCCCCACCTCCCCATCTCTGCAGACTCCCTGCACCCCCCACCTGTCCAGAGTCCCTGCACCCCCCACCTCCCCATCCCCACAGAGACTCCATGCACCCCCACCTCCACAGAGACTCCCTGCACTCCCCCCCCCCCCACCTCCCCATCCCCACACAGACTTCCTGCACTCCACATCTCCAGAAACTCCCTGCACCCCTCCCCCCCACATCTCCACAGACTCCCTGCACCCCCCCCATTTCCCCATCTCCACAGAGACTCCCTACACCCTCCCCCCCACCTCCCCATCTCCACAGAGACTCCCTGCACCCTCCCCCCCTCCTCCCCTTCTCCACAGAGACTCCCTGCACTTCACATCTCTGCAGAGACTCCCCCCCCCCGCCCCCACCTCCCCACCTGACTCCCTGCACACCCCCCACCTCCCCACCTGACTCCCTGCACCCCCCCCACCTCCCCACCTGACTCCCTGCACACCCCCACCTCCCCACCTGACTCCCTGCACCCCCCCCCACCTCCCCACCTGACTCCCTGCACACCCCTCACCTCCCCACCTGACTCCCTGCACCCCCCCCCCCACCTCCCCACCTGACTCCCTGCCTGTGCCCGGATACTAACGCTGTGTCTCTGTCTCTCTCTGTAGGAGGAGAATGGGGGAGCAGGTATGTGGCCCCTGGGAACTGCTCCTGTCTCCTATGCTTTGTGGGCCAGACTGTGCCTAGAAGTGGCAGTGAGTGACTGTGTATCTGTGTGACAGGGACGTGAGCTGCTGCTCACACACTCTCTGCCTGCTGCTCGCACACCTCTCTGCCTGCTGCTCACACACCTCTCTGCTGCTCACACACCTCTCTCTGCCTGCTGCTCACACACTCTCTGCCTGCTGCTCACACACCTCTCTGCCTGCTGCTCACACACCTCTCTGCCTGCTGCTCACACACCTCTCTGCCTGCTGCTCACACACCTCTCTGCTGCTCACACACCTCTCTGCCTGCTGCTCACACACCTCTCTGCCTGCTGCTCACACACCTCTCTGCTGCTCGCACACCTCTCTGCCTGCTGCTCACACACCTCTCTCTGCCTGCTGCTCACACACCTCTCTGCTGCTCGCACACCTCTCTGCCTGCTGCTCACACACCTCTCTGCCTGCTGCTCACACCTCTCTGCCTGCTGCTCACACACCTCTCTGCTGCTCGCACACCTCTCTCTGCCTGCTGCTCACTCACCTCTCTGCCTGCTGCTCACGCACCTCTCTGCCTGCTGCTCACACACCTCTCTGCTGCTCGCACACCTCTCTGCCTGCTGCTCACACACCTCTCTGCCTGCTGCTCACACACCTCTCTGCCTGCTGCTCACACACCTCTCTGCTGCTCATACACCTCTCTGCCTGCTGCTCACACACCTCTCTGCCTGCTGCTCACACACCTCTCTGCCTGCTGCTCACACACCTCTCTGCTGCTCACACATCTCTCTGCCTGCTGCTCGCACACCTCTCTGCCTGCTGCTCACACACCTCTCTGCTGCTCGCACACCTCTCTGCCTGCTGCTCGCACACCTCTCTGCCTGCTGCTCACACACCTCTCTGCCTGCTGCTCACACACCTCTCTCTGCCTGCTGCTCACACACCTCTCTGCCTGCTGCTCACACACCTCTCTGCCTGCTGCTCACACACCTCTCTGCCTGCTGCTCACACACCTCTCTGCTGCTCGCACACCTCTCTCTGCCTGCTGCTCACACACCTCTCTGCCTGCTGCTCACACACCTCTCTGCTGCTCACACACCTCTCTGCCTGCTGCTCACACACCTCTCTGCTGCTCGCACACCTCTCTGCCTGCTGCTCACACCTCTCTGCCTGCTGCTCACACACCTCTCTGCCTGCTGCTCACACACCTCTCTCTGCCTGCTCCTCACACACCTCTCTGCCTGCTGCTCACACACCTCTCTGCTGCTCGCACACCTCTCTGCCTGCTGCTCACACACCTCTCTGCCTGCTGCTCACACACCTCTCTGCCTGCTGCTCACACACCTCTCTGCCTGCTGCTCACACACCTCTCTGCTGCTCACACCTCTCTGCCTGCTGCTCACACACCTCTCTGCCTGCTGCTCACACCCCTCTCTGCTGCTCACACACCTCTCTGCCTGCTGCTCGCACACCTCTCTGCCTGCTGCTCACACACCTCTCTGCCTGCTGCTCACACCTCTCTGCCTGCTGCTCACACACCTCTCTGCTCACACACCTCTCTGCCTGCTGCTCACACACCTCTCTGCCTGCTGCTCACACACCTCTCTGCCTGCTGCTCACACACCTCTCTGCCTGCTGCTCACACACCTCTCTGCCTGCTGCTCACACACCTCTCTGCCTGCTGCTCACACACCTCTCTGCCTGCTGCTCACACACCTCTCTGCCTGCTGCTCACACACCTCTCTGCCTGCTGCTCACACACCTCTCTGCCTGCTGCTCACACACCTCTCTGCCTGCTGCTCACACACCTCTCTGCCTGCTGCTCACACACCTCTCTGCGCTCACACACCTCTCTGCCTGCTGCTCACACCTCTCTGCCTGCTGCTCACACCCTCTCTGCCTGCTGCTCTTACACCTCTCTGCCTGCTGCTCACACACCTCTCTGCCTGCTGCTCACACACCTCTCTGCCTGCTGCTCACACACCTCTCTGCTGCTCACACACCTCTCTGCTGCTCTTACACCTCTCTGCCTGCTGCTCACACACCTCTCTGCCTGCTGCTCACACACCTCTCTGCCTGCTGCTCACACACCTCTCTGCCTGCTGCTCACACACCTCTCTCTGCCTGCTGCTCACACACCTCTCTGCTGCTCACACACCTCTCTGCCTGCTGCTCACACACCTCTCTGCCTGCTGCTCACACACCTCTCTCTGCCTGCTGCTCACACACCTCTCTGCTGCTCGCACACCCTCTCTGCCTGCTGCTCACACACCTCTCTGCTGCTCGCACACCTCTCTGCCTTGCTGCTCACACACCTCTCTGCCTGCTGCTCACACACCTCTCTGCCTGCTGCTCACACACCTCTCTGCCTGCTGCTCACACACCTCTCTGCCTGCTGCTCACACACCTCTCTGCTGCTCACACACCTCTCTGCCTGCTGCTCACACACCTCTCTGCCTGCTGCTCACACACCTCTCTCCCTCACACACCTCTCTGCCTGCTGCTCACACACCTCTCTGCCTCACACACCTCTCTGCTGCTCACACCTCTCTGCCTCACACACCTCTCTGCCTGCTGCTCACACACCTCTCTGCCTGCTGCTCGCACACTCTCTGCTGCTCACCTCTCTGCTGCTCACACACCTCTCTGCCTGCTGCTCGCACACCTCTCTGCCTGCTGCTCACACCTCTCTGCCTGCTGCTCACACCTCTCTGCCTGCTGCTCACACACCTCTCTGCTGCTCACACACCTCTCTCTGCCTGCTGCTCACACACCTCTCTGCCTGCTGCTCACACACCTCTCCGCCTGCTGCTCACACATCTCTCTGCCTGCTGCTCACACACCTCTCTGCTGCTCACACACCTCTCTGCCTGCTGCTCACACACCTCTCTGCCTGCTGCTCACACACCTCTCTGCCTGCTGCTCACACCTCTCTGCCTGCTGCTCTTACACCTCTCTGCCTGCTGCTCACACACCTCTCTGCCTGCTGCTCACACACCTCTCTGCCTGCTGCTCACACACCTCTCTGCCTGCTGCTCACACACCTCTCTGCCTGCTGCTCACACACCTCTCTGCCTGCTGCTCACACACCTCTCTGCCTGCTGCTCACACACCTCTCTGCCTGCTGCTCACACACCTCTCTGCCTGCTGCTCACACCTCTCTGCCTGCTGCTCACACCTCTCTGCCTGCTGCTCACACACCTCTCTGCCTGCTGCTCACACACCTCTCTGCTGCTCACACACCTCTCTGCCTGCTGCTCACACACCTCTCTGCCTGCTGCTCACACACCTCTCTGCCTGCTGCTCACACACCTCTCTGCCTGCTGCTCACACACCTCTCTGCCTGCTGCTCACACACCTCTCTGCCTGCTGCTCACACACCTCTCTGCTGCTCACACACCTCTCTGCCTGCTGCTCACACACCTCTCTGCCTGCTGCTCACACACCTCTCTGCCTGCTGCTCACACACCTCTCTCCCTCACACACCTCTCTGCCTGCTGCTCACACACCTCTCTGCCTCACACACCTCTCTGCTGCTCACACACCTCTCTGGCCTCACACACCTCTCTGCCTGCTGCTCACACACCTCTCTGCCTGCTGCTCGCACCTCTCTGCTGCTCACACACCTCTCTGCCTGCTGCTCGCACACCTCTCTGCTGCTGCTCACACCTCTCTGCCTGCTGCTCACACCTCTCTCTGCCTGCTGCTCACACACCTCTCTGCTGCTCACACACCTCTCTCTGCCTGCTGCTCACACACCTCTCTGCCTGCTGCTCACACACCTCTCCGCCTGCTGCTCACACATCTCTCTGCCTGCTGCTCACACACCTCTCTGCTGCTCACACACCTCTCTGCCTGCTGCTA